>NC_143053.1:3148333-3301666 GCF_052426305.1 Pelodiscus sinensis
GAAAGGGACCAGAGAAGTTTATTAGGGGACAGAGGCTCATTCCGCATCTCACTGCCCCTGCCCCTAGTGCAAGGACAGGTGCTTCACAGACTGTCACCCACTTCCGAGCGCTCACCTCCAGCTGGTGCCACAGGGCTGGTGATGCTGATGTAATGGCCATACAGTGAAGAACCCAGGAACGGTGTCAGTCCTGCAGCTGCAAAGACAAGAGGGAGAGGCTGAGATTAGGGAGCCCAGGTGAGTTGGCAACAAAACTGGCGGCCCTTTAACTCTGAGCCTGCAGAGGGCAAAGCACGGAGTGATAACGGACCCAGACGGCGTGTCCGTATTCCCGTCACAACCCGATGCAGACGAGGAATAAGACGTGCATTTTATCGGGTCATTAACTGCTGGAGCAGATCACTGAGGGCCACGGTGGATTCTCTTTCCTTTGCAGGCTTTAGATCAAGGCTGGACATCCACCTAACGGAGACACTGCAGCTCATGGGCTGCCTTTCATAATGCTTGTTCTTCGAGATGTGTTACACATGTCTGCGGCAATGTAGGTGTGCAAGTGCTCCAATCCAGGTACTGGGGATTTTCCCCTGGGGGTATCCCTGGGTTCAACTCCTATGCTCCCTGAGAGCGGGGCTGGTGGGGGTTCTGGAATGGACGTGTGTGACACATCTCGAAGAGCAGCACTAACGAGAGGTGGGTAAAAGTTTTCAGTTCTTCAGTTCTTCATGTGTCCATTCTCACTTGGGTGACTTGCAAGCAGTGAGATCAGAGTGTGGAATTGCTCCTCCAAAGTGGGTGTCATCTCTGGCCTGCTGCATGACAGCCTAGTGTGTCTAGTATCTAGGTGAAAGTACAAAGGATGGATAGAAACAAATAACACAAGTGTGAAGGGGCAAAGTTAGAAAGGTGAAGGCACAAAACGAGCTCAGTCTACTTAGAGACATAAAGGGTAAAAAGAGAACATTCTACAAATATATTAGAAGCAAGAGGCAGACCAAGGACAGGGTAGGCCCATTGCTCAATGAGGAGGGAAAAACAAGAACAGAAAGTTAAAATAGGAAAAGAAGAAGTTAAAATTACTTAGGAAAGTTGGATGTTTAGAAATTTAGGGCCTGTTGAAATGCATCCTAGAATACTCAAGTAGCTGACAGAGGACGTATCTGAGCCTTTAGCTATCATCTTCAAAAAGTCATGGAAGACAGGAGAGACTCCAGAAGACTGGAAAAGGGCAAATCTAGTGCCCAGCTATAAAAAGAGAAATAAGAACACACCAGGAAACGACAGACCAGCCTGTTTAACTTCTGTGCCAGAAAAGACAATGGAGCAAATAATTAAGGTATTCGTCAGCAAACATCTGGAAGATAACAAGGCAATAAGTAACAATCAGAATGGATTTGTAAAGAACAGATCATGTCCAACCAGCCTGCTAGCTTTCTTTGACATGGTAACAAGCCTTGTGGGTAAGGGGGAAGCAGTAGACATGGTATACCTCGTCTGTAGCAAACCATTTGAGACAACCTGGGAGGGTTCCACTATAAAGTGGGTGCATAGCTGGTTGGAGAACTATTCTGAGTGTAATTATCAATGGTTCACAGTCATGCTGGAAGGGCATAAGCGGTGGGGTTGTGCAGGGATCAGTTTTGGCACCGATTTTGTTCAATATCTTCATCAACGATTTAGATAACGGCATAGAGAGGGCACTTACACAGTTTGTGGATGAGCCCAAAGCAGGAGGGGTTACAAGTGCTCTGGAGGATCAGATTGCAATTCAAAACAGTCTGGATAAACTGGAACAATGGTGTGAGGTAAATAGGATGAAATTAAATAAGGAAACTGCTGAGGAAGGAACAATCAGTTGCACACACAAAAAATGGGAAGTGACTGTCTAGGAAGGAGTCCAGCAGAAAGGGATATAAGGGTCATATTGGACAACAAGCTAACTATGGCTGTCAGCAGAGGCATGTAGATTAGACACATAGGCAAAGGCAAATGAAGCCGCGATTGAAATGATCGTGGTTTCATTTACAATTACATGGCTGCCGCACTGAGCCGACAAACAGCTGATCAGCTGTTTGTTGGCTCATGCGCTAGTCTGGACGCTCCCCCTGTCGACATTAAAGCCCTTTGTCGGCAGCCCCGGTAAACCTCATCCCATGAGGAAAGGGCTTAAACTGCAGCAAGGGAGGTTTAGGTTGGACGTTAGGAAAAACTTTCTGTCAGGGTGATTAAACACTGGAATAAATTAGCTAGAGAGGTTTTTAAGAGCAGGTTAGATGAACATCTATCAGGGATGATCCTGACCAGTATTGCTCAATCTTTTTTTATAAAGTACTCCTTTAAAAAAATTATAAGTACCCCAAATACCTACAGTTTTCAGACACAACGTTTTTTCTACCATTGCAACACATTTGTTTAAACAACTTCATCGTAGCCGGGCAGGCGACGAAAGTTTTGGGTGTAAAAAGTACAAAAATAATAAAGCACTGTAAAACTTCAAACAAAAAATCAATTTTCTCTAAATTTCAGTTGTGTTGACGTACCCTCCGGACTTCTCTCGAGTACCTCTAAGGGTACTTGCACCGCTGGTTGAGAAACACGGATCTAGATGCTGCTTGGTCCTGCCATGAGACCAGGGGACTGGGCTTCATAATCTCTTGAGTCCTTTTCAGTTCTAGCGTTCTATAAGTCTAGGAGAACGTGGGCACATATGACCTAGTCACTGCATCTCCTGGATTGTAATTTGAGTTAAGAAGGCCGCCGAGGAGGCTTGGGTCTTGTGGAGTGGACAGTCAGTGTTGGAGAAGGTCGTGGCATGGTCGTATGCAAGATGCGATCCAGGATGAAATCCTCTGAGCAGGGACGGGAAGCCTTTTCATTCTGTCCTCTATTGCTTCTAAGAGCTGTGGTGACCTACGGAACGGTCTAGTCCTTTCAATAGAAAATGCCAGAGCCAGCCTGCCATTCAAGAAGTACAGGTGCTGCTCTTCCCTAGTTGCACGAGGTGTAGGGTAAAACACAGGCAGAAAGACCAGCTGACTGGAGTGGAAGTGGGATACGACTTTTGGAAGGAATTTAAGGTTTGGCTGAAGTTGAACCTTGTCTTTGAAAGACACTGAATAGGGTGGTTCTGCAGTAAAGGCCTGGAGTTTTGAAACCCTCCTGTCTGAATTGATCACCTACTGGAAGGCCGTCCTGTCTTACAGGAGAGATGTAGGAGCAAGTCCATCTCTGCTGGTTCAAAGGTCAGTCCCGTCAGTTTTGAGAGGATGAGCTTCAAATCCCATGGAGGAAGCAGTTCACTTATTGGAGGCAGTGCCCTCTCTAGAACCTTCAGACACAGCAGGTAGCCCTTGCTAAGCTGGATCAAGAAGTACACCGGCAGAACCCCACGACCAGAAGGGAAAACGTTTCCACTTTGCACAGTAAGCTGTCCTCATGGAAGTCTCCCTGCTGCCCAGGAGAATTTTTTGGTCCTGCTCTGAACAAGCCTGCCCCGGCTCAGATGTATAGAGCTGAGATCCAAGTGGTGCAATTGACCACGGTCTTGTGCAATCTGGTCTGGGAACAGTGGAAGCTTGTTTGCCTCTTATGAGACCCGGCTCGACTGAGGGGAAGCAGCGTTGCTGTCTGGGCCACGCTGGAGTGATCAGAATGACCCAGTCCTGGTCCTGCTCGATCTTTGTCTGCACTTTGTGAACCAGCAATATGGGCAGAAAGGCATCGTGTAAGTGACGCGGACGGTGAGCAGAAATGCATGTAGGGAGCCCGGACTGTGGCCCTAAAGGAGAAGAGCTGCAGGCTTTTTGTTGGAACACGGGGGGAAGATGTTCAGTGTGACACTCGCATGCAAGGCCCATCCATGGTGAGTGGAGAAGGACCCGAGGAGACAGTCCACAAGCTGGTTCTGCACCCCTGGTAGGAACAAAGCTTCAACCGTGATTGAATGGTGTGATGCAGAACTCCCATAGGCGCGCTGTTTTCTGACACGGGGAAGAACCTCTCCACCCTGCCCGCTGACATAGTACATGACTGGCGTATTGTCAGTTGTGTTCACAGCATGAGGTAGGAATGTTGGGCATGCCAGAGGGAGCACCCCGAGCTCTGTGACACTGACATGGAGCACCAGCTCCTCTGTGGACCAGCATCCTAGAGCAGGGGTGGATATAGGGCAAGACGAGTGGAGTGGCCGCCCCGGGCCCCACGCTTCAAGAAGCCCCGTGCATGCGCCGTAGCAAAGGGGGGCCCCGTGAAATTGTGCTGCCCTGGGCCCCACGAAATGGTCATCTGCCTCTGTCCTGGAGTCCTGAACGCTCTTTGTTGGGCTCCTCAATCCAGCACTGATTCATCAAGACCAGGTGCACGGATGGTTGAGGTTTTGTGAAGGGAATCTCTTTGCAGATTCTCCAGCAACCTAGCCACAAAATAGGGAGCTGAGCATGTGCAGAGGCACCATAACCATCCTAACTAGGGGTGCCTGTAGGAAATGTCTGTCATGGCCAGGGCTCGACAAATAATGCAATCTTCTCGCCCATGGCAAGTAAATTACAACCAGGAAGAACCGGGCTCGGACGATCTGCGCATGTGCAGATCGCCAGACAGCGCAGATGGCGAATGGGGCTTGCCGCGGTTTGGTGAGCCCTGATCACGGCCCTATAGAAATATGCACCCTGTAAGTCAATGGTGGTGCCTGAGGGGAGCTCAATACCAGCAGAGTCATCAAGTCTTTAGCAGCAGCATAAGCCTCCAGGGTTGATGGCACCACAGAGTCACCTCCCGAGGGGTAGCCCCTCACTCCGAGGTGATTGCAATGCTGGTGCTGATGCTAGTGCCGGATGCTGCTGTGGTACCAACATGGGCCAGCAGCCAGGGTTGGGTCTCACTCTATCCCTGTCTGCCCGTTTGTCTGTCTTTGTGGCAATGGTCTTATGATGTCTTCTGCTCCTCTTCTTGGGCACCAGCAAGGAAGATCAAGGAATTCATGGGGGGGGGGGAGGGATGTGTTCTGAACCAATGCTTCTGGACTTGATGCTGAATTGGCACTTGGAAAAGGGGAGGGGGCTCCAAAAGCCACCATGGATGGAAAAAAGAACTAGTTGATGGGGGGGCTCACCAAGAGGGTCCATTATACCTGTGTCATCAGCATGTGGCACCAGGTGCCAATCCGACAGATGCCTCTAGGGAAAAAAAATCAATAGCTGTGTTGTGTGCTGTCATGAATAGCTGTTAAGGAGAGTCTGACTTACCTGGAGAGGGAGGAAAGGGTTAAGCAACTCTGGAGATGCACCTGAGGGAGCGGGCTTCAGGCATTCAGCCAATGAAATGCAGATAGGAATTTCAAACCGAGAGAGGGGTTTTTTTCTCTCTTCCTTTGTTTTGAGATCATAGCAGTTTTTCCCCAGATAACAGGAGAGATGGGCTCTCCCAGGAACGGACTCCATGAAATGTGTAAATAGGGAAAAGTTTAGAGAGTCCTTCAGGTTTGATTGTTTTCCTTGTTTGAAAATCATGTCTGAGCTGGTTACTTGTTTTTCTCTTTTGTAACTCAGGATTACAGACCAGGGATTTTCCCTGAGTCTATTTTACTCCATGGCTTTTAACACATAGTCATTTACTATGCTAACAACAGTAGCCTTGCTTTGATAATAAAAGTGTTTTCTTCTTGTTTTGATTAACTGGCATTGGTTGATCTTTCTGTCCTTAAGTCTACATACCTAAGTTACCTGGAAGAAGCAAAGCCCCATTGTTCTCTGCAGATTACCTGTATTTGTTTTCCCAGCTCCCAGCAAAATGGAGGTTGGGGTATGGGAAGAGCTTTGCCTGAGAGAGGCGGGTTCAAGTGACCTCTCCCCTGGAAAAGGGCTTATTTTATATTTTTGATTTACACTCGATGGTGGCAGCAAATCGATCATCTTTCGTTTGGGTCTCAGGAAAACTAAGACTGGACAAGTTACAGAGACAGGTTCTTACGGAGTTAAGGGACGGGGGTATAACTTGAAAGGGAACAGGGCTCCTTACCTTCTAGTGGTGGGGCACAGCCCTGAGATAGAACCTCGACCTCACACAGGGTCAGATACTCCTCTCTGCCAGGGATGACAATGGTGACGTAGCGGCCCTCTAGCCCGTTGCAGCAGATGATACTGAGGGATCCAGGCCTGGTGTAGGTGATGGTCCCACAGCTATAGAAAAGAGCAGAAGTCAAGAAAATCAAACATGAGAGATGTATTCAAATCCAGAGTGCCTGATGAAATTCACCTTTCAGTACTAAAGCAACTTGCTGAACCAATCTCAGAACTATTAATGCAGAAAGTCGGGTGCAGTACTAGAAGACTAGAGAAGAGCAAACATTGTGCCTGTCTTTGAAAAACAGGGAAGAAAGACGTGGCGAATTCTAGGCCAATCAGTCCAATTTTGATACCTCAGAAGACACTGGAACACATTATGGAACAGTGTGAAAGCAGCGGGAGGAGAATGAAGTGGGTATGCCATAGCTAATGTGGCTTTACAAAGAACAACCCATGCCATAATGATCTAATGTTCTTCTTCAAGGGTATGTGTAGACTGCATCCCTCTGTTGGCAGAGGGATGCAGATTAGACAGATTGACATTGCAAATGAGGCAGGGATTTAAATATCCCGTGCCTAATTTGCATAAAAATGGCCGCAGCATTTTGCTGACTCAGCACTTTGTCTGCAAAAAGCGGCAGTCTAGAGGAGGATCTGTTGGGAAAGAAAGCCTATTTCGACAGATCCCTTATGCCTCCTGCAAGGCTAACGCAAGACCCTTGTTTTTTAGGTGCAGTGCATAGTCCAGTACAGAGGAAATGGACGGACGTGCCGGATTGTGGTGGTTCGAGGTACACCAGGAGGAGTATCCGTGCCACTTGTGGAGGTAAGTTTTTCTCGTGGTTTGTCGCCTACTCTGTACTAGGACGTTTTGGACTGCGGCAGAACAAACAGATTCACCTGGGTTCAGCCAGTTAGGAACCATGCTGTTAGGTTCAGCATTTGTATCTGGGGATGTTTCAGGCGTCCTTGGGCTTGTGTGAGGAGGTCGTGGAGAGGCGGAAGGTGGATTGGTGTCCGCACGGAGAGGCGATGCAGGAATGGAAACCAGTGCTGGCGAGGCCAATCTGGGGCTATGAGGATTATCGTAGCCCTGTCCGCCTTCAGCTTCTGAAGGACCTTGGGAATGAGAGGTATGGGGGGAAATGCATAAAGGAGGGGTCCGCGCCAAGTCACGAGGAAGGCATCCCCTAGAGATGCGCGGCCCAGGCCCGCTCTGGTGCAAAACTTGTGGCATTTTGCGTTGGCGGGAGTTGCGAAGAGGTTCACTTGGGGAGTCCCCCAATGTTGAAAGATGTCGCGTAGTATGCCGTCGTGCATTTCCCATTCGTGTTTTGAGTGGAAGTGTCTGCTCAGGAAGTCTGCCGTCACGTTTGTGGTGCCAGGTAAGTAGGATGCCAAAGGAGTCACCCCGTGGCGAATGCACCAGTTCCAAAAGCGGATAGCTTCCGTGCATAGGGAACGGGAGCGAGCGCCGCCCTGGCGATTTACGTAGTACATGGCTACGATATTGTCTGTAAGTATCGTCACAGTGGTATTTCGAATGTGGACGAGGAAGGATTTGCATGCGTTGAAAATAGCCCGAAGCTCTAGAAGGTTTATGTGCAACCTTGCTTCTTGTAGGGACCACTGGCCTTGTACCGAGAGGGAACCCATGTGGGCCCCCCAGCCTAGTAAGGAGGCGTCCGTTGTGATTTGGTGGAGAGGCTGCTGCAGGTGAAATGGTACGCCCGACAGCAGGTTTGTGTGGCTGGTCCACCATCGGAATGATTGAAGAACGGCAGGTGGCGGTGTAACGGGTCTGTGAAGATCGTATCTGGTGTGGTGGTATACGAGGCTCAGCCAGTGTTGAAGGGCACGCAGGTGTAGTCTGGCGTATTTCACGACGTACGTTGTGGCGGCCATGTGGCCCATGAGTCTGAGACATGTGATGAGTGGAACGGTGGGGCTCATGGTGATGGTGCAAATGAGGTCCTGGATGGCCTGAAACCTCTGCAACGGTAGGAACGCTCTGCCAGCGAGTGAGTCCAGACGGGCCCCAATGAACTCGATGTCCTGAGTGGGATGCAAGACGGACTTCTGCTCGTTGAGGAGGAGTCCGAGCGATCGGAAGACTTGCATCGTGAGGTGAACCATGTGGGAGACCTCGTGTGCCGAAGCGCCTTTGAGCAGGCAATCGTCCAGATAAGGGAAGATGAGCACCCCTTGGCGTCGCAGAAAGGCCGTGACCACGGATAGGAGCTTTGAGAATACCCTAGGGGCTGAAGATAGCCCGAAGGGGAGGACCTTGTATCGAAAATGGTCCTTCGCCACGACGAAGCGCAAGAACCTTCTGTGAGCAGGGTGAATAGGGACGTGGAAATAGGCGTCTTGGAGGTCGAGGGCGGCAAACCAGTCCTGTGGATTTAGAATAGGGATTATGGCAGCTAGAGTTGTCATTTTGAATCGTTGTTTTCTGAGATATTTGTTCAGACGACTGAGGTCTAGGATAGGATGCCAGCCTCTGGACCTTTTCTGGGTGAGGAAATAGTGAGAGTAAAAACCCCTGTTCCTGAAGTCCTTCGGAACTGGCTCTATGGCACCCAGAGAGAGAAGGCGGTCGACCTCTAGTCTGAGGAGAGTCTCGTGAGAGGGGTCCCTGAAGAGGGACGGGGTGGGAGGAGTGGTTGGTGGGATGGCTATAAGAGGGATAGGATAGCCGAACTGAACAATCTCGAGGACCCATTTGTGCGTGGTGATTGTTGCCCATTGATGTAGAAAGGGTCTTAGACGGTAGTGAAACAGCTGGGTTGAACGATTCACGGTGCTGCCCGTGGTTGTGTGCTCGCCCTCGACCAACACATCAAACCTGTTGCTTGTTGTTGGAAGGTATGTTCGTTCTGCCGTTCAGGTTTCGGCGTCGTTGAGGCCTCTGGCGAGAACGCTGGTTGTCAAAAGGCCTCTGTTGTTGGTGGTGCTGCTACCACTGGTGTCTAATGTAGGGGTAATCATATCTGCGCTGATATGGTGAGTACCAACGTCTCTTAAAGGAGGGCGTATACATCCCCAAGGTTTGCAGGGTTGTCCGAGAGTCTTTAGAGGAGTGCAGGATCGCATCCGTGTTTTCTGCGAAGAGCTTGTCCTTGTCGAAGGGTAAGTCCTCGACCTTCGTCTGTAGTTCCTTTGGAACTCCTGCCGCTTGAAGAAAAGAAGCTCTACGCATAACAATAGCCATAGCGGCAGAGCGAGCAGCAGTATCAGCCACGTCCATGGCCATCTGGAGGGACGTTCTCGCTGATGTGTAGCCCTCTTGGATGACTGAACTCAGGATCGATCTTTTTGAATCGGGGAGATGATCCATGAGGGGAGTGAGGCGTGAAATTGTGTCGAAGGAATGATTGGAAAGATGCGCCGAGTAATTGGCGATTCTGAGGAGTAAAGTTGCCGAGGTATATACCTTTCTGCCCAGGACGTCAAGCCTCCTTACATCTTTATCAGAGCCCTGGTGTTTGAGATGAGGGGCTCTAGATCTCTGCTGAGCTGCGTCAACTACTAAAGAGTTAGGCTGTGGATGGGCGAAGAGGAATTCCATGCCTTTTGGTGGCACAAAATATTTCTTGTCGGCTCTTTTGTTGGTGGGAAGGGACGACGCTGGAGCATGCCACACTTCGTCAGCCAGTTCCAGGATGCCTTCGTCGAGAGGGATGGCGAGGCGTGAACTGTGTCGCGGTTGGAGATTCCTAAAAAGCTTGTGTTGCTTATCTTTGAGCTCTTGTAGGGGAATCTCCTGGGTAATCGATACCCGCTTAAATAATTCTTGGAATTGAAGGAGGTCGTCTGGAGGAGAGCTATCGTCGGGGTTCACTGCATCCTCCAGAGGAGATGAGACTGGAATGGAAGACCCCGAGGCATGGTGCACGAAGGGAGTATGTTCCGGCTCTGAAGAGTGGTGAGATGGTGATGGTGCATGATGCGGAGGAGTAAGGGGAGCCGGGGTTGGAGAGCGCCTGCGTGCAGCATAGTTGGAGACGGATCGTGGTCGATAAGAATACCGGCTATGGGAATGTCGAGAGTCACGGTCGTCGCGATGGTAGGTGCCATGAAGCGGCGAACGGTCATAATTGAAGCTGGAGTGGCTGCCGTACCGATAACGGTACGGGGAGCAGGGCGAGCAGGAGCGGAGGTGTGATGCCCTGGAGGAGGCAGGAGAGGCAGAGAGATGCCTGTACTGGTGCCTGCGATGGGGAGATCCAGCAGCCAGAAACGGGGAGGGCAGTCTCGACGAGGTGTGAGGAGAGCGGCACCGGTGAGAGGACCGGCGTGGAGATCGCAGCGCCGGCTGAGAAGAGGATGGTGCTGGGGAGAAGAAGCGGGAGCAGGAGCAGCTGCGGCGGCGTGGGGAATAGAAAGCAGCAGCAGGAGCAGGGCTCCGGGGTGATTGATGTGTGGCAGGCGCTGAATTACTTAGCTCCTGGTATGGAGGAGCAGGAGCGATCGGCACCGCGCCGGCCCCAGAACTGGTCGGCGCCGTGTGGTCTGGCACCGCGCAGCTACTGGAAGGCGGTGCCGGGGCAGTTGTTGCGGCCGGTGCCGTGATCGGGTCCGGGGCTGCTCTCGGCGGCGGCTCAACGCTCGGGCAGCGGCTGAACTGAAGCCGGCTGGGGAGCTGACGTCTTTGCAGGCTCCCGTGGCCGCTTAGACTTGGAAGCCCCTGAGGCAGGGGGACATGGCTTCGGAATGCCAGAGGTCCCCGGTGTCTGTGCCTGGCTGTCCCTGCCATTCAAGGCAGCTGGCAGGGATCTTGCTGGGGACAAGGTCAATTTCTTCTCCAGTCCCGCAGCAGTCGAGGAAGCCCGGCGCTTAAGCGGCTGCTGATTCAAGTCAGCTTGCTGCGGCTGCAGGGCTGTATCAAAGAGCAGCATACGGAGGCGCCTCTCCCTGTCTTTCCTGGCTCTGGAGGTGAGCCTTAGGCAGTGGTGACACTTCGGGGGGTGTGAGACTCCCCCAGGCAACGAATACAGTCTGCATGGCCGTCAGAGGCTCCCGGCAGGAGCCGCATGTTCTAAAGCCGGCAGCTGACATGTCGGGAGCTCGCTGCTTCTTCTCTGTTAATGGCTTTGACAGTAGGTGGTTGGTAAAGCTGATAGCTAGCTTTGTTCTGGATATCTGAACAGTCTGTCTTCTTCTTTTTTAAGGTGAACGGAGCTCTGTAGGGAGGAGCTGACAGGGGAACAGCTGAGAGGCGGGAGGTAAGAGGGTCTTGCTTTCACTCCCGAGAGCTCTTGTTGGTCCTTCCCCTCTTGAAAGAAAAGGTTTTTTTTTGTTTTTTACTTTATGGGGAGAGGGGAGAGGGAGGGAAAAGAGATTTTATATGTAGAAAGGGAGAACTAGACGCTGTCTAGCTCTGAGGAGAGAGGAGCGCGGGTACAGGCGTCTGCAGCCTGAGGAGCTGAAGAGGAACTGGCGGGTGGCCGGACCGCGCGACGGAAAGAGCGCGAAAGCCGCGAGCCTGCGGCACATGCGTGGTCTGGCCGGCTACTGCTACTGACAAGTCTCCGTCTGCGGCGCAGGGGCAAGCCCAGCACCCATAGTGGAGCACCCGCGGGGACATCCCCGAAGAAGAACTGTGTTTTATTTAGTCTGCAGAAGCGAAGAGTGAGGGGGGATTTGAGAGCAGCCTTCGACTCCCTGAAGGGAGGTTCCAAAGAGGCTGGAGAGAGACTGGTCTCAGTGGTGGCGGATGCAGAACAAGGAGCAAAGGGCTCAAGTTGCAGTGGGGGAGGTCTAGGTTGGATATTAGGAAAAACGATTTCCCTACCGTTTGGGAGAAAGGGCAGGTCCCCCAGGATTTTGGAGATGCCCTGAGTGTACACCTATACAAGAGAAAAGCTGACTGTGCTGCTGTGGGGACCACTGGGGCATCTTGCTACTATCTACAGCTGGGAAGATCCTGGTCTGCATCCTCTACAACCGGCTGTCATTACGTGTGTCCACAACTGGCATCATTCCTGCAAGTCAGTGTGGCTTTCCTGCTGCCAGGTGCTGCCGACAGGATATTCCCATCCAGGCAGACAGAAGAAAAATGGAGGGAGCAACATCAGGCTCTCTGCGTGAATTTCATCGAGCTGATCAAGGTGTTCGACACGGCCAACGGAAAAGGCTCTGGAAGGTGCTTGGGCAAATCAGCTGTCCAGAAAATGTTTGACTCAATGGAATTCGGTCCTTTCCTGATGGCCACCTGCTGGGCCACGTCCGTAACAACGGGGAGACATCAGCATCTTTTGAAGCGTCAAATGGTGCAAACGAAGGAGGTGACCTTCCTCCTCTCCTGTTCAGCTTCTACTTTTCCATGGTGCTGCTAGTTGCTTTCAGGGATGGTGCACTGGCCTTACCTACTCAGTCCCACCCCAATAGAAGCGTTTTCCACCCTCAGGGTGGCACCAAAGTCTTCACCACAACTGCCCCTGGCCTCCTGGTTGCTGATGACTCTGCAATGTTGGCTCATCCCACTGAGGATGCACAGGAGCGTTTCAATCATTTTGCTGCTTGTGCTCACTGGTTTGGACTCATCGAGCTTCAAGACAATAGAGGTCGGGTCAGTCTGTTTGGAAAGAGCTCAGCACTCCAGTGACTGCTGCCCCTGCTGCTGTCCTTAGGCTGTTCCTATCCCTGCACTCACTCTTAAAGGGGACACGCTGGTTTAGGTTCATATATAGATATATATTTTTGCTTAATAAGTCTTGGAGTCCCCCCCACCTATTTCTTTTGCTCAACAACTTTGGTCTCTCCCCTCTTTCTTTTTTCATCAGAATTTTCTCCCTGTGTTTTTTTTTGGGGGGGGGGGGGGATGTTGGGTATTTTTGTTTCAACCATTTAGCAAACCTGTCCACACGCTGCCCCCCGCAGGGCCCGAACTCCCAACCCCTTCCTGCTCTTTGCGGCCTAGGCTGGGGCGGATGTCACCAGACGACCGGCCACATGGGACGTGGGCAGGCTGGGGCTGATGCTGCCAGGGGCTCCAGGATTGCGGGTGCTGGAGCTGGCGGAGGCAGTGCGGCTGCTTTGGGAGCTGGTGGGGGAGTGACACAAAAGGGGGGGGCAGGATCTCAGGCAGAAGGAACGGAGCCTGGGACTAGCCTCCCCCTACAGCCAGTTCACTTGCTGCCCACGAGAGGAAGCGGAGGCAGAAAGAGGTGGAGGGGGGAGGGACACATCCAGGGAACGGGGTGGAATGGGGCAGGAAGCAGCAGGGCAGGAGTAGGAAGAGGGCAGAGGGGGTGGGGTAGAGTGGGGATGAACCTTGGGGCAGATCGGGTGTCATGTACCCCCAGTGACTTACATTGCAGCGCAGGTTTGGGAGGGCCTGCAGGCCAAACGGATGGGCCACACCCACCCAGGCCCACTTGTGGCGAGGCCTCTGCACCACCAGCAAAGCACTCGCAGCCCCAGGCAGCTCGGAGGGGAAGCCCTGGCTGGCTATGAGACCCAGCCCCTGCGCCCGCGCCGGGAGGACTCATCGCGTTGCAGACAAGGGGGAAGCAACTCACAGGGGGTTGTTCTTGCCATGGTTCACCAGGGAGTCTCCCACGTGGATCTCGGCCCCCTTCAGTCTCTCCCCGCAGCACTCGTCTTCCAAGTGCTTCACGATCACCACGGAGATGTAATGCCGGCCGCCCAAGTCCACGTTCCACCAGGGCTCCATGTCGCGATGAGTTTGGCTGCAGGAGTCTTGTTCCCACAGCCCATCACGTTTTCCATCCACGGCCCTACCAGCCACGGCTTGTCCAGTCGTGTTCGCCAACGTGGACGACTGCGTGGCTGGACGTCCCAGCGCCAAGTTAAAAGCTGGACTCCGAGGGAGAGAAGAGGGGAGGTGGGACCTGCCCTGTGCCACTGGACAGGGGTTCTAGAAGCCCTGTTGCCCACACGGAGCCAGAGCTGCTTCCCAGAGGTGACACGCAAACCAGGCGCGGCCTGAGAGCCAGGTTCACCAGGGGAGCCAGGGACCCGGGGGAGGGGAGTGACAACGCTTGGTGCTGGGGTCTCTTGGGGCTTGGTGCCTCTCTCAGGCCACCATGTCTCATACCCAGCTGGAGCTGCTCCCCTAGCAGGGATGGGGCACGATGTTCACATGGATCCCCCACTCCCGCCTGCCACTGCCAGCTGCAGCCCACGCCCAGGTGAGCAGTGCGAAGGGAAGCGTCTCCCAGGGCTTCTGCTGCCTCAAGAGACTGGGGTATATACCGGGAAAGGGAACAGGGTCCCGTTCACATTGTGCCGGCTCCTTACCTTCTGGTGGTGGGACACAGCCCTGAGATAGAACCTCGACCTCACACAGGTTGAGATACTCCGCCCTGCCCGGGATGACGATGGTGACGTAGCGACCCTCCAGCCCACTGCAGCAGATGCTGCTGAGGGATCCGGGACTGGGGTCGGTGATGGTCCCGCAGCTAAAGGAAAGGGCAGAAGCCAAGGAGAACGAACAAGTTAGATGAGTTCAAATGCACAGAGCCTGGTGAAATCCACCCCCAGATCTTAGGGAAGTAGCCAAGCCAATCTCAGAACTACTCATGGTTTCAAAGAGCTCACAAAGGACGGGGGAGGTCCCCAGGGACTCGAGAAGGGCAAACTTTGGTCTAGAATTTCCCATATTCCCCATATTCAAAGACAGGAACCGCCAGCCCGTATTAGATACCTCTGAAGACACTGGAACGATTTGTGGAAGAGTCTGAAAGCAGCAGGAGGATGATAAAGTGATGTCATAGCTAATGTGGATTTGTGAAGAACATAAGAACGGCCAGACTGGGTCAGACCAAAGGTCCATCCAACCTAGTGTCCTGTCTGCCAGCAGTGGCCAATGCTAGGTGCTCCAGAGAGAGGGAACACAACAGGAAATCAAGTGATCCTCCCTGTCATCCACTTCCATACAAACAGAGGCTGGGAGCACCATTCCTACCCATCCTGGCTAATAGCCATTGATGGACCTCATCTCCATGCATGTATCTAGCTCTTTTTTGAACCCTGTTAAAGTCCTAGTCTTCTCAACATCCTCTGGCAAGGAGTTCTACAGGTTGACTGTGCACTGCGTGAAGAAAATCTTCCTTTTATTTTTTAAAAATCTGCTACCAATTAATTTCATTTGGTGTTGAATATAATGACCCATCTAGTTCCTGTCTTTGTTTAAGCCATGAGAGATAATGTCAAATCAGCATATGAAGACCAGTTCCCCAGACTCTCTGGTTGATCCCTGAAATTACTCTGTAAGGGTATGTCTACACTACCCCGCTAGTTCGAACTAGCGGGGTAATGTATGGATACCGAACTTGCTAATGAAGCCCGGGATTTGAATTTCCCAGGCTTCATTAGCATAAAGCCGGCGCCGCCATTTTTAAAAGCCGGCTAGTGCGAACTCCGTGCCGCGCAGCTACACGCGGCACGGGCGTACAGATAATTCGGAATGGCTACCTAGTTCGAACTATCTAGCCCGTGCCGCGTGTAGCCGCGCGGCACGGGGTTCGCACTAGCTGGCTTTTAAAAATGGCGGCGCCGGCTTTATGCTAATGAAGCCCGAGAAATTCAAATCCCGGGCTTCATTAGCAAGTTCGGTATGCATACATTACCCCGCTAGTTCGAACTAGCGGGGTAGTGTAGACATACCCTAAGAGAATAGCCCCCTTTCAATCCATTAATGAATGCCGGGAAAGTTACAATGTTCTCCCACAGGTCTGTGTGTGTTACCATTTTGAATATCTGAGTTGTGTCCATTTATCCTTTGTCGTAGCAACTGTCCAGTTTGGCCAACATCCATGGCAGAGGGGCATTGCTGGCACTTGATGGCATAGAACATACTAGCAGATGGGCACTTGTATGAGCCCCTGATGTGGTGGCTTACGTGGTTGGGTCTTGTGAAGATGTTGATTGTATAGGTGCGTGGGCAGAGTTGGCACCAGATGGGTCCTGTGTGAGTATGTTTGAGGTGTGCTGCCTGGTTGCCAGAAAGAATTTGTTTCAAGTTGGCGGGGGGGGGGGGGGAGTCTGTAGGCGAGGATTGGTCTGTCCCCCATGGCCTGTGAAAGTGAGGGGTTGTTTTCCAGGATAGGTTGTAGATTGTTAATGATGTCCTGGGGGAGGGGGAGTTAAGTTGGGGCAGTATGTGATGACTAGTGGTCTGTTTTCTTTGTTTGTTAGGCCTGTCTTCAAGAAGCTGGTGTCTGGGTACTCATCTGGCTCCGTCAATCTGTTCTTTTCACTTCCCCAGGTGGATATTTCAGTTTTAAGAATTCCTGATAGAGATCCTGTGTTATCTCTGTCTGTGGGATTGGAGCAAATCTGGTTGTATCTTAGGGTCTGGCTATAAACAATTGTTCGGGTAATGTGCTCAGGATGGAAGCTAGAGGCATGTAGGTAAGTATGATGGTCAGTAGGTTTCCGGTGCAAATGTGGCCGTCGTATAGCTGTACTGTAGTGGATCTCGTGTGTGGACTGGTCCAGGCTGAGGTTGATGGTGAGGTGGAAGTTGTTGAAATGCCTGTGGAACTCTTCCAGGGTCTCCTTTCTGTGGGTCTGTGTGATGACAATGTCGTCAATGTAGCATAAGTAGAATAAGGATGCTAGGGGGTGAGAGTTGAGGAAACGTTGTTTGAGGTCAGCCAGAAAGACGTTGGCATATTGTGGGGCCATGTTGATGCCCATGGATGCACCACTGACTTGAAGATACAAATTGTCCCCAAATTGGAAATAGTTGTGAGTAAGAACAAAATCACAAAGCTTAGTCACCAGGTGTGCTGTGGCATCATCGGGGATGATGTTTCTGATGGACAGTAATTGTCATCATGAGGAACGTTGGTATAAAGAGCTTCTGCCTCCATGGTGGCCAGGCTGGTGTTTTCAGGAAGATCACTGATACTCTAGAGTTTCCTCAGGAAGTCGGTGGTTTCCGGAAGGTAGCTATCGTGCTCCATATTTGTCACCTGAAGAAGTGGGTTGTGCCCATGAAAGCTCATGATACTTTTGGTTAGTCTCTAAAGGTGCCACAGGACCATTGTTGTTTAAATTTTCCTAGTCCTTATTTTATCTGAAGGAGTAAATAACATTTCCTTATTCAGTTTTTCCACATCACTTGTGATTTTATAGACCTCTATTATAGCTCCTTCTTAGTGATCTCTAGCAAACTAAAAAGTCCCAATGTGTTTGATCTCTTTTCAGATGGCGTGCGTTCAGTAATCCTCCTCATTTCTGTTGCTCTTCTCTGTACTTTTTTTAATGGAGTTAGCTAAGTTAGACACCATCATTGTATACATATAGCTGAGATGATGTTTTCTAATGTGCATTACTTTGCAATTATCAACACTGAATTTATTTGCTAATTTGTTACCAGGTCACCTCATTTTGTGAAATCCTTTTGAAGCTCTTTATCATGTCCTTTGATTTAACTATCTGGAGCAGTTTGGTATCATCTGCAAATTTTGCCACCTCACTGTTTACCCCATTCTCTAGATCATTTATAAATAAGTTGAATAGGATGGGTCCCAGGACAGACCCCTGGGGGACACCACTAGTTACCTCTCCCCATTCTGAAATCCGACCATTTATTCCCACCTTTCTTTCATGTCTTTGAACCAATTACCAATCCATGGGAGGACTTTCCCTCTTATCCCAAGAGAACTTAGAAGGAGACCTTCATAAAAAGGAAGGGGAGTGAAACAATGGCCATAGGTTCAAAGGGAAGTCTGGTCAAGGAGACTGAAACAAGGTTCAAGTCCCATGGGTAGAACCGTAGGAGGTGGGTACAGGTTCTGAAGATGTTTAAGGAATCTTTTTGTGACCGGGTGTGCGAATATTGATCAACAAGATCGTGAAATGCTGTTATTGCTCATAGGGGGACTCTATTTCAAAATAGGGATGCAAATGTAGGCGACCGAAATTGCTAATGAAGATGGGATTTAAATATCCCATGCTTCATTAGCATAATGAACACACAGCTATCCATCCATATGTCATTGATACCTACGTATACCACAACCACTGGCTTCTCCCTAGCACTATAAATATATATATCTAGATGTCTAATGTGCAGGGCTCGACAAATAATACAATCTACTCACCTGTGGCGAGTAGATTGTAACCCGGAAGAGCCGGGTTCGGGTGATGTGCGCGTGCGCAGATCTCTGGACAGCGCGGCTGGCGAGTGGGGCTCACTGCGGTTTGGCAAGCCCTGCTAATGTGGATAAGTGTAAAATAAAGCACGTTGGAGAAAATAACCCCAACTATACAGACAGTATGATGGGGGCTAATTTGGCTATGACAAATCAGGAAAGAGATCTTGGAGTTATCGTGGACAATTCTCTGAAAACTTCCACACAGTGTGCAGCAGCAGTCAAAAAGGCAAATAGGATGCTAGGAATTATTAAGAAAGGGATAGAAAATAAGACCCAGAATATCTTACTGCCCCTGTATAAAACTATGGTACGCCCACATCTTGAATACTGTGTACAGATGTGGTCTCTGCACCTCAAAAGATATTTTGGCCTTGGAAAAGGTTCAGAAAAGGGCAACTAAAAGATTAGGGATTTGGAACGGGTCCCATATGAGGAGAGGCTAAAGCGACTGGGACTTTTCAGTTTGGAAAAGAGGAGACTGAGGGGGGATATGATAGAGGTCTATAAAATCATGAGTGGTGTAGAGAGGGAGAATAAAGATAAGTTATTCATTAGTTCCCATAACATAAGGACTAGAGGACACCAAATGAAATTAATGGGTAGCAGGTTTAAAACTAATAAGTGAAAGTTCGTCTTCACACAGCGTGTAGTCAACCTGTGGAACTCCTTGCCAGAGGAGGCTGTGAAGGCTAGGACTATAATAGAGTTTAAAGAGAAGCTAGATAATTTCCTGGAGGTTAGGTCCATAAAAGGCTATTAGCCAGGGGATAAAATGGTGTCCTTGGCCTCTGTTTGTCAGAGGCTGGAGAGAGATGGCAGGAAACAAATCGCTTGATCATTGTCTTCGGTCCACCCCCTCTGGGGCACCTGGTGCTGGCCATTGTCGGCAGACAGGCTACTGGGCTAGATGGACCTTTGGTCTGACCCAGTACAACCGTTCTTATGTTCTTATGTCTCAAGAGATCTGCAACCTTCATGCCAGGCAAGCAACGTCACCAGGCACTTCTCCTGGTCGTCATGCACCCAGCTCTCTATGTTTCTAATGTCGAATCTCCCATTACAAATACCATCATCAGGAATGGAGGTCCCAGCTATGGTTTCATTTCCCTCTGCTCCTTCCTTGAGACTTTCAGCTTCTTCAGCAGCACACAGGCTGCCTGTCCAGAAGCGGGACTGCTCTTGGAAAGTCTCATCTATGTGCCTCTCTGCCTCCCATAGCTCCTTCAGTCCAGCTATTCTGGTCTTCAAAGCTCACACCCAGACCCTGAGGCCTGGAGCACCTTGCGCTGAATTCACACATTGGCCACATATGAGGAACTGCAGCCCCCGCAAGGCCCACTCAATGGCGCCCTAAGGTTGGGTGGTGGCCATTTATCTACGTGGCTCCTAGCATTAGGGCAGGGCTGTGGGGCTCAGTCGGACGCACAGATCACAGAGGAAGCTCCTAGCACTGCAGGGCTCAGGGCAGCTGCTTAGGAAGCGCCCCAGGAAATTCAACCTAGGAGAGGGGTCCAGGAGGGAAAAGGCTCCAAAGGGGGGAGCTACGAGTGCCAAGCCCCTAAGGGGGAGCTGCTCCCAGCAGAAATCCCACCCCAGACAGTGGCAGGTGCTCCCGATCACACGGTAACGCCATGCGGCTCTGGAGAGCAGCTGCCGTGCTTTGTGCTCTGGTCTAGGGTGACTTGGTCCTGCCTCGGCATGGGGGGAAGGAAGGGATGGCCCCTGGGGGTGGATTCCTGCCCCGCATTTCTGTGTATCTGCATGGGGGGGAACGTAGCCCTACAGCTCAGATTTGGATGGGGCTGGATGGTAAGTGGATGGGCCGCACTCCAGCCACGGCTATGCCCTTGCACCACTGGGAAACACTCCCAGCATCCGGCTGCTCAGAGCGGAAGGCACCAGGCTGAGGCTCCCCCCAGCAAATGAGACCCAAGCCCAGTGCTGAGCTGGAAGGACCCATCTCACCGCAGACAAGGGGGAAGCAACTCACAGGGGGTTGTCCTTGCCGTGGTTCACCAGGGAGTCTCCCACGCGGATCTGGGCCCCCTGCAGCCTCTTCCAACAGCACTCGTCTTCCCTGTTCTTCACAATCACCATGGAGACGGAATGCCGGTGGCCCAAGTCCACCCTCCACCAGGGCTCTGTGTCGTACAGGGTGTGGCTGCAGGAGCCGTGATTAAAATCCCCATCACGATTTCCATCCACGACATTTCCAACCACGTCTAGTTTAGTCCCCAAAAACCTGGATGACTGAGCGGCCGGACGTCGCAGCGCCAAGTTCTGAGCTGGAATCAGAAGGTGAGAAGAGGGGAGGTGGGACGTGCTCGTTGCCAGAAAGGGTGGGGCTCCACAAAACCTTTCTCCAGCAGAGCCAGAGCCGCTTCCTGGTGGTGACACACGAACCAGGGACTGTGTGAGGGCCAGGTTCACCGTGGGAGCCAGTGACTTGAGGAACGGGAGCGACAGCAGCTTGGTGCTGGAGTCTCAGTCTAGAGAGCCTCTCTCAGGCCACCATGTCCCATACCCAGCTGGAGCTGCTGCCCAAGGCAGGCAGGGAGCTCAATGTTTACATGGAGCATTCCTTACCTGCCCCTGCCAGCTGTAGCCCATGCCCAGTTCAGCACTGGGAAGGGGCGATGCTCACAGGGTTTCTGCTGTCTCACTAGGCAGATTCTGGCATTGAGGAGCCTGGGGTATAACATAAAAGGGAAGAGGTTCCCTGTCACATTGTATCAGCTCTTTACCCGCTGGTGGTGGGATGCAGCTCTGAGATAGAACCTCGACCTCACACAGCATGAGAGTCCCCATCCTGTCCGGGATGACGATGGTGACGTAGCGGCCCTCCAACCCTCTACAGCAGATGGTGCTGAGGGATCCGGGTCTGGTGTCAATGATGGTCCCGCAGCTAAAGACAAGAGCAGAAGCCAAGGAGACAAAACAAGATTGATGATTCAAATGCGCAGTGCCTGATGAAATTCACCCAACAGAACCTAAGGAAGTAGCAGAGCCAATCTCAGAACTATTAATGCTTTCATAGAGAACTCACAGAGGACGGGTGAGGTCCCAGAGCACGAGAGAAGGGCAAACATAATCCCTCACTTTGAAAATCGGGAACAAAGAGGAAGTGGCAAAAATCTTCTCATGTGAGGAAGTAGGTTTTGCTCATGAAAGCTCATGATAATATACGTATATTAGACTCTAAGGCGCCATGGGACTACTCATTGTTTTAAAAAGTTGTTTCTAGAACAAACAGTGCCACTTCAATAACTCATAAGGCATTGAAATAAACTACCAAACAGTGTAAAAGCAGCTGGGGGATAAGCCATAGCTAATGTATGAATTTTGCCATACCTAGTTGATTTTCTTCTTGACATACTTACTGGCCTAATGGGAGGGAGGGGTGGTAGTTGTGATAGGTCTTGATTTTCTGAAGGCTTTTGACAGAATCCCATGTGACACTCTTCTCATAGGCAAATTAGGGAAAGACTGTCTAGATTAAATTACTATCAGGTGGATGCACAAGTGTTTTGAGAAAAAAAAACACATGTTGAGAGTAGTTAACAACAGTTGATGCTGTGTCTGGAAGCAAGGAAGTTTCAGGGATCTGTCCTGTGTTGGGTATTGTTCTATATTTTCATTAATAACTTTGACATTGGTGCCCATAGTAGGGTTATAAAATGTGCAGGTGAAACCAAGCTGGGAGGAGTTGTAAGAGTATTGGGAGTTGTTACCCCAACACATTCCCACTGGAAACCACCCAGGGGTACACGGGTATGGGTTTATTGCCACTAAAGAAAATAGAACTGCCACCAAAAGTTTAAACTAAACGGGGTGTGGGTGGGTCTCTCTCTCTCTCAAATATTCATTCATTCCTGCCCTCGGGCACTCCCACAGGCATATGGGTTACAGAAGGAGCCAAGACATGTGGATCCTGAAGGGTCTGTCTGCGGATCATGGCTGGGGAACTGGTGAGGAGGAGAGACACTGGCTGTAGAGAGGAGTTTCTCAGGAGCAGGGGAAGAAAAAGAGACTTTGGCCATGTGCTCTCTCTCCGTATATTGTGTCTGAATGGCTCCTGTGACTCATCCACCTCCTCGCCAGGGAGCATGCCCAGACTTCCCTTTATCCAGCAAAGCAGCAGTCTCTGATGACTCATCATCATGTGCTCCAGCCTCAGCCTTGCAATTTCAAACACACACACACACACACACCCCTCTCTTCATTCACTCAGGGGAGAATGCAGTTTAGAGCAAGTTATAAGCAAGGTGGCTGAGCGTTACAAAGATTACAAAGTTGTAGCTTACAGTAAGTTTCTGAACTTATAAAGCAATGTTGCTGAGAGTTACAAAGTTGTAAAGTTTGACAAAGATTGCAGTGTTTAAACCTTAGAACTTACAGTTAGTGTATTTTCAGAAAATGCATGTATAAAATCAAGTAAGCTCAGGCAAAGGCTTTTTTATGCAAGAGGAGAAAGGAAGAAAATGCAAAATCATCTTGATAATGTGGAGAATTGTCTAACTCCCATGTAAAGGAAAGAGATATTAGATCCACTCAGCTCTGAAACATATTCTGGTGCCTTGTGGCAAGTCACTTATGGGATACTGTGGGGTCTCAAATTCTACTATATATACTTCCTTTTTTTAATTAACTCTGCGGAGGGGAAAGACCCCATTAGAACTCCTGGGCTCTATCTCAGCTCAGGGAGGGCAGTGGGTAGCAGGGGTAAATACATCCGAGTTGGATGTAAGAACCTCAGAACTACCAGACTGGGTCAGACCACAGGGCTATCTAGCCTGGTGTCCTATCTGCTGACAGCGGCCAATGCCAAGTACCCCATAGGGAATGTGCACAAGAGGCAATCATTGTGTGATTCATCCCATCACCCTTTCCCAGCCTCTGGCAAACAGAGGAGAGGGACGTGCAGAACATGGTGCTGGATCTCCGGCCACATAGGCTAATAGCCACCAAGGGACCTATTCTCCATGAACTGATCTAGTTCTTTTTTGAACCTTGTTACAGTTTTGGCCTTCACAGTATCCTCTGGCAAAGAGTTCCACAGGTTGACAGTGAAGAAATAGTTTCTTTTATTTCTTTTGCTCAGGGAGTGCCCCGGGAAAGGCAACCTAGGAGAGGTGTGTGGGAGGGAAGAGGATCCAGAGGGAGGGCCTACAAGTGCCAAGTTCCTAAGGGGGAGCTGCTCCCTGCAGAAATCCCTTGCCAGGCAATGGCAGGTTCTCCAGATCACAGAGTAACGCCATGCGGCTCTGGAGAGCAGCTGCCATGGTTTGCGCTCTGGTCTAGGATTCCTTGGTCCAGCCTCAGCATGGGGAAATAGAAAACATGGCCTTTTGGGGTGGCTTCCCCTTTCTGGTTACCTGTATGGGCGGAACGGAGCCCTACTGGGCAGACTTGGGTGGGCCAAATGGGAGGGCCATGCCCCAGCCGGCCCTACCTGCGTTTATGCCCCGCACCACCCGTAAAGCACTCTCAGCCACAGGCAGCTAAGAGGTGAAAATGCCGTACCCTGGCCCCGGCTGGCAATGGGACCCATCTCGCCGCAGACAAGGGGGAAGCAACTCACAGGGGGTTGTTCTTGCCAAAGTTCACCAGGGAGTCTCCCACATGGATCTGGGCCCCTTTCAGTTTCCCCCCGCAGCACTCGTCTTCTCTGTGCTTCACGATCACCACGGAGATGGACTGCCGGCTGCCCAAGTCCACGTTCCACCAGGGCTCCGTTTCGAAATGGGTGTGGCTGCAGGAGCCTTCTTCCCACTTCCCATTGCGTTTCCCATCCACGGCTCTTCCAGCCACGGCTCTTCCAAGCTTATCCACGAATGTGGATGACTGAGTGGCCGGACGTCCCAGCGCCAGGTTCTGAGCTGGAATCAGAGGGTGAGAAGAGGGGAGGTGGGACGTGCCCGTTGCCGGAAAGGGTGGGGCTCTACAAGACCTTTGTCCAACACGGAGCCAGAGCCACCTCCTGGCAGGGACACACAAACCAGGCACCATGACAGAGCCAGATTCTCAGTGGGAGCTAGAGACCTAGGGAATGGGAGTGAGAAAAGGCTGGTGCTGGGGTTTCAGCCCAGAGAGAGCGCCTCTCAGCCCCATACCCAGCAAATGATTTTCCCCAAGGCAGGGATGGGACTCGATGTTCACATGGAGCCTCCTACACCTGCCTCTGCCGGCTACAGCCCACACCCCAGAGAGCAGTGGGAAGGGAAGAGTCTCCCAGGGTTTCTGCTGCCTCACTAGGCAAAGGCTGGTGCAGAAGGGTTTGGAGTGTAACATGAAAGGGAACAGGTTTCCAGTCACATTGTGCCGGCTTCTTACCCCCTGGTGGTGGGACACAGCCCTGAGATAGAACCTCGACCTCACACAGGGTCAGATACTCCTCCCTGCCCGGGATGACGATGGTGACGTAGCGGCCCTCCAGCCTGTTGCAGCAGATGGTGCTGAGGGATCCGGAAGCGATATCATTAATGGTCCCGCAGCTAAAGGAAAGAGCAGAAGCCAAGAAGACAAAAGAAGATGAGGGTGTTCAAATGGCAGCACCTGCTGAAATTCACTGCACAGCGCTTCATAGAATCATAGAATCATAGAATAATAGGACTGGAAGGGACCTCGAGAGGTCATCGAGTCCAGCCCCCCGCCCTCAAGGCAGGACCACGCTCCGTCTACACCATCCCTGACAGATGTCTATCTAAACTGTTCTTAAATATCTCCAGAGAGGGAGATTCCACCACCTCCCTTGGCAACTTATTCCAATATTTGACCACCCTGACAGTTAGGAATTTTTTCCTAATGTCCAATCTAAACCTCCCCTGCTGCACTTTAAGCCCATTACTCCTTGTCCTGTCCTCAGAAACCAAGAGGAACAAGTTTTCTCCTTCCTCCTTGTGACACCCTTTTAGATATTTGAAAACCGCTATCATGTCCCCCCTTAATCTTCTTTTTTCCAAACTAAACAAGCCCAGTTCATGAAGCCTGGCTTCATAGGTCATGTTCTCTAGACCTTTAATCATTCTTGTCGCTCTTCTCTGTACCCTTTCCAATTTCTCCACATCTTTCTTGAAATGTGGCGCCCAGAACTGGACACAGTACTCCAGCTGAGGCCTAACTAGTGCAGAGTAGAGCGGCAGAATGACTTCACGAGTTTTGCTTACAACACACCTGTTGATACAACCTAGAATCATATTTGCTTTTTTTGCAACAGCATCACACTGTTGACTCATATTCAACTTGTGGTCCACTATGACCCCTAGATCCCTTTCCGCCATGCTCCTTCCTAGACAGTCGCTTCCCATCTTGTATGTATGGAACTGATTGTTCCTTCCTAAGTGGAGCACTTTGCATTTCTCTTTATTAAACCTCATCCTGTTTACCTCTGACCATTTCTCTAACTTGCTAAGGTCATTTTGAATTATGTCCCTATCCTCCAAAGAAGTTGCAACCCCACCCAGTTTGGTATCATCTGCAAACTTAATAAGCGTACTCTCTATCCCAATATCTACATCATTGATGAAGATATTGAACAGTACGGGTCCCAAAACAGACCCTTGAGGAACTCCACTTGTTATCCCTTTCCAGCAGGATTTAGAACCGTTAACAACAACTCTCTGACTACGGTTATCCAGCCAATTATGCACCCACCTTATCGGGGCCCTATCTAAGTTATATTTGCCTAGTTTATCAATAAGAATATCAAGCGAGACTGTATCAAATGCCTTACTAAAGTCTAGGTATATGACATCCACCGCTTCTCCCTTATCCACAAGGCTTGTTATCTTATCAAAGAAAGCTATCAGATTAGTTTGGCATGACTTGTTCTTCACAAACCCATGGTGGCTATTCCCTATCACTTTATTACCTTCCAAGTGTTTGCATATGATTTCCTTAATTACCTGCTCCATTATCTTCCCTGGGACAGACGTTAAACTGACCGGTCTGTAGTTTCCTGGGTTGTTCTTATTCCCCTTTTTATAGATGGGCACAATATTTGCCCTTTTCCAGTCTCTTTTCATGAACTAGCTGAGCCAGTCTCAGGACTATTCATGCTTGTGCAGAGACTCACGAAGGAGGGTGCGGTCCCAGATCACGGGACAAGGGCAAACCTGGGCCCTGTCTTTGCAGTTCCTCTTTGTTCCCTGTTTCCAGATTGTGGACCAATGAGCCCAACTTCAGTTCCTCATAAGACACTGAAATAATCAAACAGTCTGAGAGCAGTGGGAGGAGACTACAGTGATATGTCCTGACTGATGTGGATTTGCAAACAACAGCTCATGCCATGCCGATTTAATGTTCTTCTATAACAGACTAATCAACCTAATGGATGAGGGAGGGGAGCATTTTAGGAAGGCTTTTGACAGAATCCCTAGCGACACACTTGTCATAAGCAAACTAGGGAAAGGCCTTCGAGATCAGGTGGGTGCACAAGTGTTTGAAAACAAAAAACAAAAAACACGCTGAGAATAGTTGGGTACTGTTCTATATTTTCATTCATGACTTTGACATTGGCACACAGAGTACAGTTATAAAATGTACAGGTGAAACCAAGCTGGCAGGGGTTGTAAGAACATTGGAAGTAAGGATGAAAATGCAAAATCATCTTGATAATGTGGAGAATTCACCTGAAAACTAGAAGGAGAAATTCAATAAAGGAAAGTGCTGTTCCCAGGAAGTAAAATTTCTAACTCCATGTAAGATTTCAGAGGGGTAGCTGAGTTAGTCTGCAACAGGAAAAATTTAAAAAACAACAAATAGTCTAGTAGCACCTTAAAGACTAACAAAACATGTAGATGGTATCATGAGCTTTTGTGGGCACAACCCACTTCTTCAGATAACTAGAGTATTAGAAGTCATTCTTCCACTCTACTCTGTGCTGGTTAGGCCTCAGTTGGAGTATTGTGTCCAGTTCTGGGCACCGCATTACAAGAAGGATGTGGAGAAATTGGAGAAGGTTCAGAGAAGAGCAACAAGAATGATTAAAGGTCTAGAGAACATGACCTATGAAGGAAGGCTGAAAGAATTGGGTTTGTTTATTTTGGAAAAGAGACGATTGAGGGGGGACATGAGAGCTGTTTTCAGGTATTTAAAAGGGTGTCATAAGGAGGAGGGAGAAAACTTGTTCATCCTGTTCTCTGAGGATAGAACAAGAAGCAATGGGCTTAAACTGCAGCAAGGGAGGTTTAGGTTGGACATTAGGAAAAAGTTCCTAACTGTCAGGGTGGTCAAATACTGAAATAAATTGCCCAGGGAGGTTGTGGAATCTCCAACTCTGGAGATATTTAAGAGCAGGTTAGATAAATGTCTATCAGGGATGGTGTAGACGGAGCTTGGTCCTGCCATGAGGGCAGGGGACTGGACACGATGACCTCTCGAGGTCCCTTCCAGTCCTATTATTCTATGATTTAAGTCCAGATCCAAGAATAAAGGAAGGGAATAGGGCTGGGGGGACGGAGAGGGGAAAGCGAGGGAGAAGGGGGGAAAAAAAGAGAAAAAAGGAGTGGAGGAAAGAAGCTAGTGAGTAGATGGTTCAAATAGTTGCAAGAGGCTGAGAAGAACAATTAGCACCTCCATTGTTAGGCTGGTTAGTTAAGTCCGTAGGATGTGGAAGGTCGTGTGCCAGCCAGACCATATCCTGGTTCATGCCACTTGCAGAAGAATTAAACTTGTGAACGAAGTTAAGTTCCAACCCTTCTGTGTGTATTTGGCTTGTGGAATTGGCCTAAAACAACACAGTGACTTGGAGATCCATTAATGAGTGCCCAGGCAGGTGAAAGTGTTCTCCGACAGGTTTTTGTGTATTGCCTTTTTGGAGATCTGATTTGTGTCCATTAATTCTTCCCCATAGAGAGTCCAGCCAGCTGAGGAAGTGAGCAGTGCCCACGAGAGCTCCTGATCCCGTTGGCATGTTTTGTTAGTCTTTAAGGTGCTACACTAGACTATTGGTTGGTTTTAAAGTTTTTCCCATATAAGGGAAAGACAAACATTAGACCATTCTTACCCATCCTGGCTAAGAGCACCTGGCATTGACCACAAGAGGCAACAATTGAGTGATTCACCCCCTCACCCTTTCCCGGTCTCTGGGACACAGCAGTGAGGGCCGTGCAGAACATGGTGCTGGATCTCTGGCCACATGGGCTAACAGACATTGAGGCACCTATTCTCCATGAACATATTTAGTTCTTTTCTAAACTCTGCTATAGCTCTGGACTTCAGAGTGTCCTCTGGCAAGGAGTTCCACAGGTTGACTCTGAAGAGAAATACTTTCTTTTGCTTCTTTTGTTTCAGGGGCACCCCAGGAAAGGCAAGGTGTCCGGGAGGGGAAGACGCTCCAAAAGGGGGAGCTACAAGTGCCAAGTCCCTAAGGGGGAGCTGCTCCCAGCAGAAATCCCTCCCCAGACAGTGGCAGGTGCTCCCGATCACACAGTAACAACATGCGGCTCTGGAGAGCAGATGCCATGCTTTGCACTCTGGTCTAGGGCTACTTGGTCCTGTCTCAGCATGGGGGGGATGGAAAGGATGGCCCTTGCCTTGCCTTTCTGTGCATCTCTGTGGGGGGAATGGATACTACCTGCCCTAGCAGTCCCCATTGAGACAGGAACTACCTGGGTTCACATTTCTATCAGCAAGGGCTGTTTCCCCTTATAGCTAATTACTAAGCAACATGATGAATTCCCCTGCTCCTGGAACCCTTAAGTCAAGGCCGGGACATCTATCTAGACACACTGGAGCTCACAGAGATTGCGGGCTCAGCACAGAATCACTGCGTGAGGGTCCCTGGCCCGTGTCACACGGCAGCTCACACCAGGGGCTGGGGAAGGTCCCTCCAGGCCTCAGGAGTCTCTGGAGCCAGGAACATCAGTTCCCGGGAGCTCGGGTGCGAGGATTCAGGAGAACGGCGGTGAGGGCAGAGACAGAACACACAGGGGCTGCAGAGCGACGGCTCCACCCTGCACGGCCCAGCAGGGGGCGCTGTGCTCAGTGCCATGCAATTCCCTTCCCGCCCAGAGCTCAGATCACCACTGCCAGGGCGCAGCTAGGAGGGGAAATCTGGGCGGGGCCTGACCTTCAGGTGGGGGGGCCATGCTGGGAGGCGCGGGAAGGGGACAGGAGAGAGGAGGGCGGCTCCCTCCCTGGTTCCAGTTGCCCCTGGAGGGGAGGGGCAGGAGGATGAGGGGGACTAGAACAGTGTTGGGGGCGGGGACGAGCATCCCCACACAGTCTGGTGTGACCATGCCCACGCTGCACCCCCATGTGGGCCTCAGCTCCCCGTCCCTTCCCACTGTTTGTGGCCCAGGCTGGGGCTGGTGCGACCAGACGACCTGCCACATGGGACTTGGGCAGGCTGGGGCTGGTGTCTGCTCAGGATTCCTGGACTGGAGGCGCTGAGGCCGCTGGGGCGGGCAGACGAGGTCGGGATGCTCTGGGTTGTCGTGGCGGAGGGAGAGGGATGTGACCGTAGCGGGAAGGGGAGGAGCCTGGAACTAGCCTCCTGATAGTCAGTTCACCTGCTGCCCATGAGGAGCAGGGGCAGAAAGTCTTGGGGTGGAGGGGGTAACATGTCTAGAGAAAGGGGCGAAACGGGGCAGGAAGCAGCAGGTCAGGAAAGGAAGGTATCAGGCAGGGGTGGAGTCAAAGGGGGGGATGAGCCGTAGAGTGGAAGGGGCGTCATGCACTTGCCCCCCCTCACTTGCGCTACAGTTTAGTTTTGGGGTGTGTTTGTAAGCCAAACGGGTGGGGCTGAACCCCACCCAGGCTCACCCATAGCCATGCCCCTGCAAAGCACTCCCAGCCTCAGGCAGCTCGGAGGGGAAGAGGCCGCACCATGGCCCTGGCTGGCTATGAGACCCAAGCTCTGAGCCTGAGCTGGCAGGAGTCATCTCACCGCAGACAAGGGGGAAGCAACTCACAGGGGGTTGTCCTTGCCGTGGTTGGCCAGGGAGTCTCCCACGCGGATCTGGGCCCCCTGCAGCCTCTCCCAACAGCACTCTTCCCTGTTCTTCACGATCACCATGGAGACGGAATGCCGGCGGCCCAAGTCCACGCTCCACCAGGGATCTGTGTCGTACAGGGTGTGGCTGCAGGAGCCTCGATCCCACGCCCCTTCACGGTTTCCATCCACAGCCTTGCTAGCCACGGCTTCTCCAAGGCTGTCCTCGTACGTGGACGACTGAGTGACCGGACGTCGCAGCGCCAAGTTCTGAGCTGGAATCAGAGGGCAAGAAGAGGGGAGCAGAGAGATGCCCGTCACTGGGGGCATAAGAGGGGGAAGTCCCAAAGCCCTCTCCTGCAACGGAGCCAGAGCTGCTTCCTGGCAGTGACACACAAACCGGGCACCATGTGAGAGCCAGGTTCATGCTGGTAGCTGGGACCCTGGGAATAGGAGTGAGGGGAGCAGGACGATGCTGACAGCAGGTTGGTGCCTGGGTCTCATCCCAGAGAGTCTCTGTCAGCCCACCGCATCCCCTCCCTCGCAGGTGATACTCCCCAAGGCAGGGATGGAGCACGATGTTCACATGAAGCCTCCTACACCTGCCCCCGCCAGCTGTAGCCCACGTCCAGGGGAGCAGTGGGAAGGGAAGAGTCTCCCAGGGTTTCTGCTGCTTCACTAGGCAGAGGCTGGTGCAGAAGAGACTGGGGTGTGACATGAAAGGGAACAAGTTTCTATTCCCATTGTGCCAGCTCCTTACCCCATTGTGGTGGGACACAGCCCTGAGATAGAACCTCGACCTCACACAGGGAGAGATACTCCGCCCTGCCCGGGATGACGATGGTCACATAGCGGCCCTCCAGCCCGTTGCAGCAGATGGTGCTGAGGGATCCGGGTCTGGTGTCATTAATGGTCCCGCAGCTAAAGAAAAGAGCAGAAGCCAAAGAGATAAAACAAGGTAGGTGTGTTAAACCCACAGTGCCTGGTGAGATTCACCCGACAGAACCTAAGGAACTGGCTGAGCCAATCTCAGAACTATTCATGTTTTTATAGAGAACTCATAAAGGTCTGGTGAGGTCTGAGAAGACGAGAGAAGGGCAAACCTTTCACCTATCTTTGAAAATGCGGAACAAAAAGGACGTGACGCATTCTGAACCAACCAGCTCAACTTCGATGCTTCAGAAGATACTGGAACAAAATAATTGAACAGTCTGAAAGCACCTGAAGAATAATAAAGTAATGCGTCATAGCTAATATGGATCTGTGAGGAACAAATCATGCCCTACCTACCTAATTACTACTATCAGATGGGTGCACGACTGTTTATAGAGGGATGATAGGAGTTACTATAGAGAACTTTCTGGGTGTCTGGCTGGTGAGTCTTGCCCACATGCTCAGGGTTTAGCTGATCGCCATATTTGGGGTCGGGAAGGAATTTTCCTCCAGGGTAGATTGGAAGAGGCCCTGGAGGTTTTTCGCCTTCCTCTGTAGCATGGGGCACAGATCACAGCTGGAGGATTCTCTGCATCTTGGGGTCTTCAAAGTATTTGAAGGCTTCAATATCTGAGATCTAGGTGAGAGGATTATTCCAGGAGGGGTGGGTGAGATTTTGTGGCCTGCACTGTGCAAGGGGTCAGACTAGATGATCATAATGGTCCCTTCTGACCTTGAAGTCTATGAGTCTGAGACACTATGCATGCGGAGTACTAATCAACCAGCATTCAGTAACTAAGGGTATGTCTAAACAGTAGTGTTATTTCAAAATAACTTGGTATGTGTCTACACAGCAGGCAGTTATTTCAAAACAATGTCAAAATACTGTCAAGCTGAAGGACCCATTATTCTTCCTCCTGTAACCCTCATTGTACTAGGAGTAAGGGAAGTCGGTGGAAGAGTGCTCTATTTCGAAATAAGTGCTTTGTAGATGCTCCCAATTGTGAAATAAGCTATTTTGAAATAAGCTACACACTTGACGTAGCTGAATTTGTGTAGCTTATTTCAAGTTAAGCTCTTATTTCAAGTTAAGCAGACGTACCCTAAAGGGGTTAAATCCAGAACAGTGGGTATCCAGGAAGTGTTGGCAGGGAGGCAGGAGAACCAATGGGCAGAAAGTGTAAGATCTAAACTGAAAGCAGGCATGCGCCTGCTGCAGTTCTGTGTGTGGTTTTAGAGGAAAAAAGCTGGGTAAAAACTAAGTAAACCTTGGGAGATGTACATGGAATGCCGAGCAATATTCCTGTCTACAAGGGATGGAACTAGGGAACAAGAAATGTGAGTAGATAGGGAATGTGCAGTGAGACAAGATAAGGTTTTTTTTCATTATTTTTGGTTTTTGAACTCTGCTGAGCCCATGTCTCCCTTCCCCGCCCCCACTGTACACTGTTAACTGACCCTAAATCCCAGAGAAGCAATTGTCTGTGCTCTGATCTGTTTTCTCAGTTGCTTTTAACGCCTAGCAACCAAGTCTGCTTTCCCAAATACATCTTCTTTGGTTTGTTAATGAAATCACCTGTTTGAAGACTATGATCTGATTCCTGTGTCCTACAAAGCAGGATGCACATGCCTGAGACGTCAGTTATTTGAAATTACGCTTTGGCTGTGTCTAAACTGCTTTTGCGGAAAAACTTGCCAGCTGTCTACACTGGCCGCTTGAATTTCCACAAGAACACTGACTTCCTACTGTCTGAAATCAGTGCTTCTTGCGGAAATACTATGCTGCTCCCGTTCGGGCAAAAGCCCTGGCTACATTCTGGGCCAGGTCCCCTTTTCTCTCTGCCTGCTCTGTTTGCAGCCAATCTTCCCCACCACCCACCTGGCTGCAGGAGCTGCTGGGAGTGTGGGAGTGGATAGGGGGGCCTTTGCTGCTCTCACCCTGGTGGGGGAGATGGGACCCCCCCCTTCCAACTTTTTGGGGACTGCCTGACCCCTTTCTTCACTGCTGCAGGCCTGGACTTCACCCTTCCTGCAACTGCCATGCCCTCTGGAGTGGAGGAGGTAAGGGGGCTGCTTTACAGCAGCTCCTGGGGGTCTTCCTTCCCCTCCACAAGTTTGTGGGGGGAGGGGGAGTGTTTGTGAGGGGCCTCCTGCCATCTGGGCCCTGAGGTGGCAGCTGGTACAACTTTTGTGGGGTGCTGGGGCTGGGGGGGGGCTCCCTCTGCCCCCCCCCCCCCCGTCTCCCCTGCATCTCTGTTGCTGCTCCCTCCCTGTTGCTGCAGGGGCCATCTCCATCCTTGGCCCCCCTGCTTGCCTCCCCGCCCCTCCCTTGCTCTGGTGGGTCCTGCAGCAGGTGCAGTAAGCCTGCCACTCAGGCGCCTGTGGGCACACTAGTTTCCTTCCCCCCCCCCAGCAGTGTCTTGCTGCCCCCCCTGCTTTCTTGAGCAGGCTCCTCCTCACAGCCTGCATTCCCCTCTCCTCTTTTCGTGGGCCCATGCCCCCCTTTTGTCATCTTGTTTGGCACCTGAGCCTCCCACTCTCCTTTAGTTACCCTCCCCCCACACACCGTTTCACTTCCCACATGCCTTTCAATAATTGACCCTCTCACATTCCCAGTGCAGCCGGAGGAGCCGCTCTTACCTTCCCGTGCTGGGAGCTGTACCCCTTGTTCCTTTACCTCCCCCCCTCCTCCTTTGTGCATTGCTGCCCTCTCACCCCACTTCCAGCCTAGCGGGGGGAGTGGTGAGCCTTCCTCTCTCTCCCCCTTCCCCCTCTCCCCTCTCCCTTGCTCTACCCCCTGGCACTATTGGTCTCTCCTAATTGTCTGTTCCTGTCTCCCCCCGCCCCTCCATCCATGAACATAATGGAGGGGCAGTCGTGTGATGTCCCTGCCACCCCTGGCCCACCCTCCCTCACTGCCTCTATGAACCCTGATCCCTCTGAGGCTGCCGGGCCACCCGCTCATGCAGCAGAGGTGGTGGACATGGACGGGGATTCCGGGACCCCGACCGCTCCTGCCACGGTACCTTCTGCCACCAGTGTCACCACTAAGAAAGCCTCCCTGAAGGGCAGGAAGGGCCAGGGGACCAAGAAAGGCTGGAACTCCACCCGGAAGGCAAAACCCCCTGCTGCGGCCTTGGCCCCTAAGGTAGGCCCTGTCCGAGTCCCGTCTCTGACCCCGCCACCCTCTCCTCCACAGGCCCAGCCTTGCCGCTTTGGGTGGTGGCAGCAACGGCGCCCGCACGCTTATCTGGGCCTTGCAGAGCCCGAGTGGGATTGACGACGGTCACAGTTGGAGGAGGGGCGACCCCAGTGCCCTCCCAGGCATCGAGGGTCCCAAGTGCATCTCCGAGCCGGGCCAAAGGGCAGTCCCTTTGGACATGCCCCGTCGCCCGACAGAGAAAACACTGGGCCTCCCCCAAGGTGTAATGTACCCGGTACTGGGCCCCTTGATAGGGCACCAGAAATGACCCTTCGAGGGCTCCTCCACCAGGCCCCGCTGGCAGGAGTTGGATTTGCACCTGCCGGCGGAAGGAAAGAACGTGGCGGAGGGTAGGGTCCTTGCAGCCCAAAGGAAGGGGACTAAGGACTGACAAGGGCCTCCCCAGGGTGGAGAGGAAAGGTAATAGGGCGGCATTGGGGAGGAACGGAGGGCAAAACCGCCCGTACTCCCAGGTCCTCCAAAGGCTCGAGGGGAATGTGGATTCCCTGCACCGCCAAACCCTTCTCCACCGCTTCCTGGGCAGCGGCCTCCGACGCCAGGAAGAATACCACCTTCCCGAACATCTTGGAGGCCACCATCACGGCTGTGAGCCCCACCACGTGTGCCAACGCCCGCACGTAGGTCTCCACATGGGGCGAGGCTGACACCAGGAGGCAACGGACCCCGTGCCTCCTGGTCAGGGTGGGGAAGGGGCTGTGGCCGCCGGGGATGGAATTCCAGTAAGCGGCTTCGGTGGATAGGGAGGCAGCAGGTGCAGGGGTGGCAGCCACCTGGGCATATGCTCTGGGGGCTGGGACACCGTCGTCCCCAGAACTGGTGGAAGGAACAGGGGGACAGGAAAGAGGGGAAGCCACGGCAACCCTCACACCTGTCCCTGTTTTTCCTTTTATTTGTCCCAAGTAATTACTTGGTTTCCTGGGCTCAGTGGACCCTCCCCATAGGCTGGGCGGAGGTCCTTTAAATGTGGACTCCAATAGGCACCCCTGCTCTGTCGCACTATCTACTCACATTTCTTGTTTTCAGGTTCCGTCCTTAGTAGACATGAAAATGGCTGGACATTCCATGTCCATCTCCCAAAGTTTACTTAATCTTTCTCTAGCTTTGTAGCACTTCACAGTCCTACAACTTAGAGCTGAGTGGTCCTGGAGGCCAAGTGGATGGGCTGTACCCTACACAGGTCCAGCTGTGGCTATGCCCCTGCACCATTGACAGAGCACTCAAAGCCTCAGGCAGCTCAGAGGGGAAGAAGCCATGCTATAGCCTAGGCTGGCAATGAGGCCCAACCCCTGGGCCTGAGCTGGGAGAAGTCATCTTGCTGCAGGCAATGGGGAAGCAGCTCACATAGGGTTGTCCTTGCCATGGTTCACTAGGGAATCCCCCACGTGGATCTGGGCTCCTTGCAGTCTCTTCTCACAACACTCCTCTTCCCTGTTCTTCACAATCACCATGGAGATAGAATACCGACTGCCCAGGTCCACGTTCCACCACGGCTCTATGTCAAAAATGGTGAGGCTACAAGAGCCTTGTTTATAATTCCCATCACGTTTTCCATCCACGGCCCTTCCAGGCTCAGCATCTCCAGCATCGTCCCTGAACGTGGACGACTGAGTGGCCGGACATCCTAGCGCCAAGTTCTGAGCTGGAATCAGAGGGCGAGAAGAGGGGAGGTGGAATGTGCCCATTGCCGGAAAGGGTGGGGCTCTATGAGACCCTTGTCCAACATGGAGTTAGAGCTTCTTCCTGGCAGGGACACACAAACCAGGCACCATGACAGAGCCAGATTCTCAGTGGGAGCCAGAAACCCAGGGATGGGAGTGAGAAAAGGTTGGCGCTGGGGTCTCATCCCACAGAGAGCCTCTCTCAGCCACCATGTCCCATACCCGGCTGGAACTGCTCCCAAGCAGGGATGGGCCACGATGTTCACACATGGAGCCTCCCTTGTGAGCTGTAGCCCACGCCCAGGTGAGCAGTGAGAAGAGAAAGTCTCCCACGGTTTCTGCTGCCTCACTAGGTTTCTGCCGCCTCACTGGCTCACAAGGGACTGGGGTATAACATGAAAGGGAACAGGTTTGCAGTCACATTGCACCAGCTTCTTACCTCCTGGGGGTGGGGCACAGCCCTGAGATAGAACCTCGACCTCACACAGGGAGAGAGACTCCACCCTGCCCGGGATTACAATGGTGACATAACGACCCTCCAAGCCATTGCAGCAGATGGTGCTGACGGATCCAGGTCTGCTGTCAGTTATGGTCCCGCAGCTAAAGGAAAGAGCAGAAGCCAAGAAGACAGAATAAGTTAGATGTGTTCAAATGCCAACACCTACTGAAATTCACCCCCAGCGCTTAGGGAAATAACAGAGTCCATCTCAGAACTATTCATGCTTTTATAGAGAACTCTCAAAGGATGCTTGAGGTCCCAGGGGACTATAAAAGGGCAAATATTGTTCCCTGTGACAAATTCTGGACCAATGAGCCCAACTTCCGTGCCTCATAAAACACTGAAATAAATTATCGAACAGTTTGAAAGCAGCGGGAGGAGAATACTGTGATATGCCACAACTGATACGCACAAATGAGAAGTCCAAATAGTAAAATGGGTAAACTAGAGTGCCTAGTTTTAAAGGAGGAGATTGATATAATAGGCATCACAGAAACTTGGTGGAACGAGGACAATCAAGGGGACACAGTCGTACAATATATATCGGAAGGTCAGAACAGGCCGTGCTGGTGGGGGAGTGGCACTATACATGAAAGAAAATGTAGAATCAACGAAGTAAAAATCTTAAAGGAACCAAAATGTTCCATAGGATCTCTATGGATAGAAATTCCAAGCTCCAATAATAAGAATATAGCTGTAGGGATATATTATCAAACACCTGATCAGGACAGTGATAGTGACTATGAAATGCTAAGGGAGATTAGAGAGGCTATCAAATTTTAAAAAAATCGATAGTAGTGGGGATTTCAAGTATTCCCATATTGACTGAGTAGACGTCACCTCAGGAAAGGATGTAGAGATAAAATGTCTTGATACCTGAAATGACTGCTTCTTGGAGCAGCTGGTTCTGGAACTCACAAGGGGAGAGGTTATTCTTGATTTAGTCCTAAGTGGAGCACAGGATCTGGCTCAAGAGGTAAATATAATTGGACCGCTTGTAAACAGTGACCATAATATAATCAAATGTAACATCCCAACACTGTGGCATTTAGTTTCAGAAAGGGGAGCTACACAAAAATGAGGAAGTTAGTTAAATAGAAGTTAAAAGGTACAGTGACAAAAGTAAAATCTCTGCAAGCAGCATGGAAACTTTTCAAAGATACTATAATAGAGGCCCAACTTAAATATATACCCCAAGTTAAAAAAACACAGTAAGAGAACAAAAAAAGTGCCACCGTGGCTTAACAACGAGGTAAAAGAAGCAGGGACAGATAAAAAGACATCTTTTAAAAAGTGGAAGTCAAATCCTAGTGAGGAAAATAAAAAGTACCATCAACTTTGTCAAGTTAAGTGTAAAAATATAATAAGAAAATCCAAAAAGGAGTTTGAAGAACAACTAGCCAGAACCTCAAAAAGTAATAGCAAAATGTTTTTTAAGTACATCAGAAGCAGGAAGCAGCTAAACAACCAATGAGACCCTTGGATGATGGAGATGCTAAAGGAGTCCTCAAAGATGATAAAGTCATAGCAGAGAAGCTGAATTAATTCTTTCCTTCAGTCTTCACAGCTGAAGATATTGGGGAGATTCCGAAACCTGAGCCATTATTTTTAGGAGACAAATCCGAGGAATTGTCCCAGATTGACTTGTCAGTAGAGGAGGTTTTGGAATTTATGGATAAACTTAACAGTAACAAGTCCCCAGGACCAGATGGCATTCACCCAAGAGTTCTGAAAGAACTCAAAGGGGAAATTGCGGAACTATTAACTGTGGTTTGTAACCTATCCCTTAAATTAACTTCCGTATCTAATGATTGGACGATAGCTAACGTGATGACAATATTTAAAAAGGGCTCTAGAGGTGATCCTGACAATTATAGACCGGTATGACTAACATCAGTACCGGGCAAATTAGTTAAAAGTATAAAATTGTCAGACACATGGATGAATATAATTTGTTGGGGAAAAGTCAACATAGTTTCTGTAAAGGGAAATCATGCCTTACTAATTTATGAGGACTTTGAGGGGGTCAACAAACAAGTGGACAAGGGGGATTCAGTGGATACAATGTACTTAGATTTCCAGGAAGCCTTTGACAAGGTCCCTCACCAAAGGGTCTTAAGTAAAGTAAGCTGTCATGTGGTAAGAGAGAAGGTCCTTTCGTGGACTGATAACTGGTTAAAAGATAGGAAACCAAAGGTAGGAATAAATGGTCAGTTTTCTGAATGGAGAGAGGTAACTAGTGGGGTCCCCCAAGGATCTGTCCTGGGACCCATCTTATTCAACTTATTTGTAAATGATCTGGAGAAAGGGGTAAACAGTGAGGTGGCAAAATTTGCAGATGATACCAAACTGCTTAAGGTAGTTCAGACCAAAGCAGACTCCGAAGGGCTTCAAAAGGATCTCACCAAACTAAGAGATTGGGCATCAAAATGGCAAATGAAATGTAATGTTGATAAATGTAAACTAATGCACACTGGAAAAAAGTAATCCCAACTATAAATACACAATACGAGGAGGACTAATTTAGCTACAAGCACTCAAGAGAAAGATCTTGGCGTCATTGTGGATAGTGCTCTGAAAACATCCACTCCGTGTGCAGCGGCAGGCAAAAAAGCAAACAGAATGTTGGGAGTCATTAAAAAAGGGATAGAGAATAAGACAGAGAATATCTTATTGCCTCTGTATAAATCCATGAAATGCCCTCATCTTGAATACTGCATAAAGCTGTGGTCTCCTCATCTCAAAAAAGATCTATTGGCATTGAAAAAGGTTCAGAAAAGGGCAACAAAAATGAGGAGGGATTTGGAACAGGTCCCATATGAAGAGAGATTAAAAAGACTGGGACTTTTCAGTTCAGAAAAGAGGAGACTAAAGGGGAGGATATGATAGAGGTCTATAAAATCATGACTGGAGTGGAAAAAGTGAATAAGGAAACTAATATAAGAACTAGGAGTCACCAAATGAAATTAAGAACAGCTCATGCTTATTAAGAACTTATCTTTAACAGGCTAATAGAAGAGGGAAGGGAGCATTAGATGTGATTTGTCTAGATCAGGGCAACTCAACATATGGCCCATGGGTCACATTCAGCCCGTTTGTTTGTGGCCCGTGGTGCGGTTTGGGTTTACACGGGGATCAACACGCAGCTCGTGGGTGGGAGCCAAAACAAAAAAGTCGTCAATATAATGGCCTTCTGGTGAGATGTGTTTTAGTAGTTACATTCCTGGCCTGTCATTGCTCACTAAAAGTGCTGCCATATGGGTGGAAGTCAGGCAAGTATTACGATCAGCAGAACTGACGTAAATGGGGCCTGTGTGTTGTGTGTAGTCTTGCCTTAATGTTGTATTTGTGCCCATCAGTGTGAAAGAAGCTATTTGCATATATTTGTATGTCTATCCAACCACACTTAAGTTGTGACACGTCATGTGCTGTGAATATCACTGTGGCCCCCAGGACTTCCAAAGTTGAGTAGCCCAGCTCTATATTTTAGGACGGCTTTTGACAGAATCCCATGCAACACTCTTGTCCTAAGTAAACTAGGGAAAGACGGTCTAGGTAAAATCATGATCAGGTGGGTACACAAGTGTTGAAACACACGCCAAGAGGAGTTAACAATAGTGAATGGTGAAATTCAGGGGCTTTATCTAGAACACTGGTCCCCAACGCGGTGCCCGTGGGCGCCATGGCGCCCGCTGGGGCATTTATGTGTGCCCACCTAGTGACCAGAGCCATTCTTGCACCCTGGGTGTCCGGTGCATGCGTGGCCCCCACCCCAGCTGCGTGCCCAGCAGCCCCAAAAGGTTGGGGACCACTGAAAGGAAGTTTCAGGGACTGTTCCCTTGGGCACTGTTCTATAATTTCATTAATGACTTTGACATTGGCGCATAGAGTAGGGTTATAAAATGTGCAGGTGAAACCAAGCTGGGAGGGGTTGTAAGAACATTGGGAGTAAGAATGAAAAAGCAAAATTATCCTGATAATGCAGGGAACTGGCCTAAAAAACTAGAAGGAGAAATTCAATGAAGGAAAAAGCTGTTCCTAGGAAGGTGACACATAGTGGGGGGTACCTTGCTGGTTGCTATGCTGGGCAGTGGGTTGTGAGTTACCTCCACTGGCTGCAGCACGGCCCAGCAGGGCAGGGGATGAGTCATTATGCAAGGTGGCTTTGAACCTGTCTGACCAGTGATCTCCCAGGGAGTGGAACAATGGGAAGAAGGGGAGTGGAGCCCTGGCTGGAAGTGAGGGAGTTAGGCTTCTGGCTGGTATCATGGAGGAAGCAGCCTAGGCAATGGGCTGGGATTTAGGGGCCTAGGCTCCCCCATCTCAAGGGGGGCTGAGGCTTCCTAGGCCTGCCCTGTAACCAGATTACATCTGTGCTGTGCTGTATCCTGGAGAAGCAATAAACTCCCTCTATTCTACTGGCTGGTGGAGTCTGTCCGTGCCACTACGGGGGTGCAGGAGACGGGAAAACCCCAATGTGCCGTCACAGAAGGAAAATGTCTTTCCCTTTTATGGGAGTTAGACAAACATTAGACCCACTCAGCTCTAAGATATGTTCTGAGGGCTTGTGGCAAGTCATTACGGGATACTGTGAAGAAGTGGGCTGTGCCCATGAAAGCTCACGTTCCCATTGTCTTTAAGGTGCTACTAGACTATTTGTGGTTGTTAAAGTTTTTCCAGGTTTTGAATTGTAACATACTCACTTCCTGTTCTACTAACACTGTGGAGGGGAGACCCCCTTCCCGTTGGAACTCAGGAAGGGCAGTGGGTTCTAGTGGGTTACAGCTTGGGCAGATACATCTGGGTTTTCTGTAATAACAGACCAGGCTTCTATGTAAGAACATTGGCCAGACTAGGTCAGACCAAAGGTCTATGTACCCCAGTGGCCAATGCCGGTTTCCCCAGAGGAAATGCACAACAGGCAATCATTGCGTGATTCATCCTGTCACCCTTTCCCCGCCTCCGGCAAGCAAAGGAGAGGGACATGCAGAACATGGTGTTGGATCTCTGGCCACGTGGGCTAATAGCCACTCTGGCACCTATTCTCCATGAACTGATCTAGTTCTTTTCTGAACCCTGTTATAATTGTGGCCTTCACAGCATCCTCTGGCAAGGAGTTCCACAAGTTGACAGTGAAGCAATACGTTGAATCTTTTATTCCCTTTACTTAGGGAGATCCCCAGGAAAGACAACCTAGGAGAGGGGTCTGGGAGGGAAGAAGTTCCAAAGGGGAGAGTTATAAGTGCCAAGCCCCTGTGGGGGAGCTGCCCCCAGCAGAAATCCTTCACCAGACAGTGGCAGGTGCTCCAGATCACACAGTAACACCATGAGGCTCTGGAGAGCAGCTGCCATGCTTTGCGCTCTGGTCTAGATTTACTTGGCCCTGACTCAGCATGGGGGGGGAAGGAAGGGATGGCCCCTGGGGGTGGCTTCCTGACCCACCTTTCTGCGTATCAGCATGGGGAGAATGGACACTTTAAGAGATGCTGCCAGCCCAGCAGTTCCCCCCTCAGCCCCATTGAAACAGGGACCAGCTGGGTTCCCATTTCTATCAGCAAGGGCTGTTTCCCCTGAAGCTAATTACTGACGGACATGGTGGATTCTCCTTCCCCTGGAGACCTGGGGATGGGAAAGGTCCCTCCAGGCCTCAGGAGTCTCTGGAGCCAGGAACCCCAGTTCCTATTGGCTCAGGTGTGATGATTCTGCAGGAGGAACAGCTGTGAGGGCAGAGACAGAACAGGTGGGGCTGGAGAGCTCTCAGCTGTTCTGCATCATGCAGGGAGCTGGAGGGGAGGAGAAGGGTGCAGAGCAAGTATCATAGTGGGGGGGAGGGGCTGAGCCTCCCCAAGCGGCCTGGCATGGCCCTGCCCATGCTGTGCCCTCAGGGCTCCTGAGCTCCCCGTCCCTTCCCACTGTTTGTATCTTAGATGCCTATATACAAATGCAAGAAGTATGGGTAATAAGCAGGAAGAACTGGAAGTGCTAATAAATAAATACAACTATGACATTGTTGGCATCACAGAGACTTGGTGGGATAATACACACGATTGGAATATTGGTATAAAAGGGTACAGCTTACTCAGGAAGGACGGGTGGGGGAAAAAGGGAGGCGGTGTGGCCTTATATATTAAAAATGTACACGCTTGGACTGAGGTGGAGATGGACATAGGAGACAGAAGTGTTGAGAGTCTCTGGGTTAGTCTAAAAGCGATTAAAAACAAGGGTGATGTCATGATAGGGGTCTACTACAGCCCACCTACCCGAAAGAGGCTTTTTTTAAACAACTATCAAAATCATCCAAAGAGCAGGATTTGGTGGTGATGGGGGATTTCAACTATCCAGATATATGTTGGGAAACTAACACAGCGGAGCACAGACTATCCAATAAGTTCTTGGACTACATTGAAGACAACTTCTTATTTCAGAAGGTTGAAAAATCTACTGGGGGAAAACTGTTCTAGACTTGATTTTAACAGATAGGGAGGAATGGGTTGAGAATTTGAAAGTGGAAGGCAGCTTGGGTGAAAGTGATCATGAAATCAGAGTTCATGATTCTAAGGAATGGTAGAAGGGAGAACGGCAAATTAGAGACAATGGATTTCAGGAAGGCAGATTTTGGTAAGCTCGGAGAACTGGTAGGTAAGGTCCCATGGGAAGCAAGACTAAAAGAAGAAACAACCGAAGAGAGTTAGCAGATTTTCAAAGGGACATGGTTAAAGGCCCAAAAGCAAGCTATTCCGCTGTGTCGGAAAGATAGAAAATATGGCAAAAGACCACCTTGGCTTAACCAGGAGATCTTGCATGATCTAAAAATAAAAAAAGAGTCATATAAAAAAATGGAAACTAGGACAAATAACAAAGGATGAATATAGGCAAACAATACAGGAATGCAGGAGCAAGATTAGAAAGGCAAAGGCACAAAACAAGCTCAAACTAGCTATAGGCATAAAGGGAATCAAGAAAACATTCTATAAATATATTAGAAGCAAGAGGAAAACCAAGGACAGGGTAGGTGCATTGCTCAGTGAGGAGAGGGAAACAGTAACAGGAAACTTGGAAATGGCAGAGATGGTTAATGACTTCTTTGTTTCGGTCTTCAGTGAGAAGTCTGAAGGAATGTCTAACATAGTGAATGCTAGTGGGAAGCGGGGAGGTTTAGAAGATAAAATAAAAGAATAAGTTAAAAATCACTTAGAAAAGTTAGATGTCTGCAAGTCACCAGGGCCTGATGAAATGCACCCTAGAATACTCAAGGAGCTGATAGAGGAGGTATCGGAGCCTCTAGCTATCATCTTTGGAAAATCATGGAAGACAGGAGAGATTCCAGAAGATTGGAAGAGGGCAAATATAGTGCCTATCTCTAAAAAGGGAAATAAAAAACAACCCAGGAAAATACAGACCAGTCAGTTTAACTTCTGTGCCAGGAAAGATAATGGAGCAAGTAATTAAGGAAATCATCTGCAGAGTTGGAAGATAGTAAGGTGACAGGGAACAGCCAGCATGGATTTGTAAAGAACAAATCTTGTCAAACCAATCTGATAGCTTTCCTTGATAGGATATCGAGTCTTGTGGATAAGGGAGAAGCGGTGGAAGTGGTAATACCTAGACTTTAGTAAGGCGTTTGATACGGTCTCACATGATATTCTTATCAATAAACTAGGCAAATACAACTTAGATGGGGCTACTATAAGGTGGGTGCAGAATTGGCTGGATAACTGTTCCCAGAGAGTAGTTATTAACGGTTATTAACAGTTCACAATCCTGAACAAGTGGGGTTCTGCAGGAGTCTGTTTTGGGACCAGTTCTGTTCAATATCTTCATCAACAATTTAGATATCAGCATAGACAGGACGCTTATTAAGTTTGCAGATGATACCAAGCTTGGAGGGGTTGCAACTTCTTTGGAGGATAGGGTCATAATTCAAAATGATCTGGACAAATTGGAGAAATGGTCTGAGCTAAACAGGTTGAAGATTAATGAGGACAAATGCAAAGTGCTCCACTTAGGAAGGAACAATCAGTTCACACATACAGAATGGGAAGCAGCTGTCTGGGAAGGAGTACGGCAGAAAGGGATCTAGGGGTTATAGTGGACCACAAACTAAATATGAGTCAGTGTGACACTGTTGCAAAAAAGCCAACATGATTCTGGGCTGCATTAACAGGTGTGTTGTGAGCAAGACACGAGGAGTCATTCTTCCGCTCTGCTCTGCGCTGGTTAGGCCTCAATTGGAGTATTGTGTCTAGTTCTGGGCACCGCATTTCAAGAAAGACGTGGAGAAATTGGAGAAGGTCCAGAGAAGAGCAACAAGAATGATTAAAGGTCTAGAGAACATGAGCTATGAGGCAAGGCTGAAGGAATTGGGCTTGTTTAGTTTGGAAAAGAGAAGATTGAGAGGGGACATGACAGCGATTTTCAGGTATCTAAAAGGGTGTCCCAAGGAGGAGGGAGAAAAATTGTTCTTCCTGGCCTCTGAGGACAGAACAAGAAGCAATGGGCTTAAACTGCAGCAAGGAAGGTTTAGGTTGGACATTAGGAAAAAGTTCCTGTCAGGGTGGTTAAAGACTGGAATAAATTGCCCAGGGAGGTTGTGGAATCCCCATCTCTGGAGATATTTAAGAGCAGGGTAGATAAATGTCTATCAGGATGGTCTAGACAGTATTTGGTCCTGCCGTGAGGGCAGGGGACTGGACTCGATGACTCTCGAGGTCCCTTCCAGTCCTAGTATTCTGTGATTCTATGTGACTTGGGGAGGCTGTGGCTGCTGGCTGCCCAGGACTCCGGGATTGGAGGCATTGAGGCTGGCAGATGAGGTTGGGGTGCTCTGGGCATCTGGGGAGGGGATTGAGAGAAGGGGGACCACAGGGAGAAGGGGAGGAGCCTGGGGCTAGCCTCCCCAACAGCCACTTCACTTGCTTCCCATTAGGAGGATTGGGGTAGAAAGTTGGGGGAGGGGGGTACCTGTCCAGGGAAAGGGGAGAAATGGGGCAGGAAAGGAAGGCAGCAGGCAGGGGTGAAGTCAAAGAGGGGATGAGCCATAGGGTGGAAGGGGCGTCATGCTACCCTGGCAACTCAAAAAGATGGTGCCCCCCACTCATACTACAGCTCCGATTCGGGGTGTGTTTGTAAGCCAAACGGGTGGGGCTGTACCTCTCCCAGGCTTGGAAGGTACCAGGAATGGATATAAAGTGCCATGTGGCGGACTCCATCTTGGTCTTCAATTCTGCTCCTGATCCCACATGCAGCCTTGCGAGGAACAGAGAGATGGGAAGGATTGTCGCCCCGTCCTGACATAGCATGTACACGAGAGAATTTTAAGCCAGCAATTTGTAACATCTCTGCTGAGAGCCACATCCAGAACTTGGTGACTGGTGCATGGAATATATTTTCCTTAACAACCTCACTCCTCTCATACTTTTTCTTTCTTTGTTTTTAAATAAACCTTTAGACTCAAGGGCTGTGTCTAGACTGGTAAGTTTTTCCACAAAATCATCTGATTTTGCGGAAAAACTTGCCAACTGTCTACACTGGCCGCTTGAATTTCCGGAAAAGCACTGACAATCTCATGTAAGATCGTCAGTGCTTTTCTGGAAATACTATGCTGCTCCCGTTCGGGCAAAAGTCTTTTTTCGAAAGACTTTTGCACAAAAGGGCCAGTGTAACCAGCACAGTACTGTTTTCCGCAAAAAAGCCCCGATCGCGAAAATGGCGATTGGGGCTTTTTTGCAGAAAACCGCGTCTAGATTGGCCACGGACGCTTTTCCGCAAAAAGTGCTTTTGCGGAAAAGCGTCCTGCCAATCTAGACATGCTTTTCCGAAAATGCTTTTAACGGAAAACTTTTCCGTTAAAAGCATTTTCAGAAAATCATGCCAGTCTAGACGTAGCCTAAAGGATTGGCCCACCGTGCTCTTGTGGGTAAGAAAAAGTGTAAATTGCCTGGGAATTTGTGGCTAGTTCTTCGGGACCGGGAGAACCCGTACAGGGTAGCTGAGAGTGGGTTCTATCACCCCTTACCTATGGATAAGGCCTGGAGCGGACTGTGGCACAGAGAGAGCTGGGGTATCTGAGGGGGTTTGCTCGTGAGGCTTCCTACTGGCCAGATTGGCAGCTGAAGCGCTCGGTGTGACTGGTGTGTGGCCTGTTTGGGAAGGTGTCCAGTCTGGGGCTGTAAGCAGCCCTGCTTTTGAGCAGTGTGCCCTGAGTGGACCCTCAGTGGTGCCCAGATCCGGACGATCACACCCTGCACCCCTGCAAAGCACTCAGCACCAGGCAGTTCGGAGGGGAAGAGGCCGCACCATGGCCCTGACTGGCTATGAACCCCAAGCTTTGAGTCTGAGCTGGGAGAACTCAGCTCACTGCAGACAGTGAGAAAGCGACTCACAGGGGGTTGTCCTTGCCATGATTGGCCAGGGAGTCTCCCACGCGGATCTGGGCCCCCTTGATTCTCTCCCCACAGCACTCGTCTCCCCTGTTCTTCACGATCACCACGGAGACGGAATACTGACTGCCCAAGTCCACGGTCCACCAGGGCTCTGTGTCGAAGCGGGTGTGGCTGCAGGAGCCTTGGTCATAACGCCCTTCACTGTTTCCATCCACGGCCCTGCCAGGCTCGGCTCGGCCAGTGACGTCTTCGTGCGTGGACGACTGATTGGCCGGACGTCCCAGCGCCAAGTTCTGAGCTGGAATCAGAGGGTGAGAGGAGGGGAGGTGGGACGTGCCCGTTGCCGGGGGAGGAGGGGCCTCTAGAAGCCCTTTCTCCCACACAGACCAGAGCCATTTCCTGAGGGTGACACACAAACCAGGCACCACGTGCGAGCCAGGTTCACAATAGGAACTTGGGCCCTAAGGACAGGAACGACAGCAGGGTGGTGCTGATGTTCACATGCAGCCCCTCCCACCTACCCCTGCCAGCTGCAGCCCACACCCAGGGGAGCAGTGGGAAGGGGCGATGCTCCCAGGGTTTCTGCTGTCTCGCTAGGCAGCAGCTGTCACAGAAGGGACTGGGGTAAAGCATGAAAGGGAACAGGTCTCTAGTCACATTGCTCTAGCTCCTTACCCCCTTGTGGTGGGATACAGCCCTGAGATAGAACCTCGACCTCACACAGGGTCAGAAACTCCTCCCTGCCCGGGATGACGATGGTGACGTAGCGGCCCTCCAGCCTGTTGCAGCAGATGGTGCTGAGGGATCCGGGACTGGGGTCGGTGATGGTCCCGCAGCTAAAGGAAAGTGCAGACGCCAAGAAGCCAAAACAAGATGGAAACATCCAAACCCACAACGCCTGGTTAAATGGACCCTACGGCACTTACGGTGAGACTGGCCCAGCTACTCCCGAACCACAGTAGTGGCAGCGATGGCCGAGCCCTTTTCTATCACTAGGCCCCGGGGCAGTTGCCTTCCTGGGCCCCCTGTCAGCAGCCCGGGGCAAACGTCACTCGGGGATGTCGTCTGGGCAGAGTTGTGTGTAAGACGTGGGCAGTAACTGACCCACTTTACTTGGCCCTGGGAAGGGCTCAGCTGGAGCACCGTGTCCTGCTTCCCACCCCCCACTTCAAGAAAAGATGTGGAAATTGGGAGAGACGCTAATGGGCAGCAACTGAAATGACAAGCTGCCTCAGGGCACAGGCTGAAAGACCTGGGCAGGTGTAGTCAGGAGGAGAAGGCTGATGGGGGCAGGATAACAGTCTTCCGACAGGCCACAGGGTGGTCACAGGGCAGCAGGCCCCTCAGGAGGTCGGGCACCCAGTCTCCTCGCGACAGGCTCCCCTAAGGCGAAGGGGCCAACTCAGCTCCACCGGGTGCAGTTAATTCCCTGAGTGACTGGGAGCTGCCAATTAGCTAGGTGGCTCCTGGCACTAGGGCAGGGCTGTGGGGCTCAGTCGCACGCACCGATCACAGAGGAAGCTCCTAGCACTGCAGGGCTCAGGGCAGCTGCTCAGGGAGCGCCCCAGGAAATTCAACCTAGGAGAGGTGTTCAGGAGGGAAGAGGCTCCAAAGGGGGAGCTACGAGTCCCAAGCCCCTAAGGGGGAGCTGCTCCCCGCAGAAATCCCTCCCCAGACAGCGGCAGGTGCTCCCGATCACACAGTAACGCCATGCGGCTCTGGAGAGCAGCTACCGTGCTTTGCGCTCTGGTCTAGGGTGACTTGGTCCTGCCTCAGCATGGGGGGGATGGAAGGGATGGCCCCTGGGGGTGGATTCCTGCCCTGCCTGTCTGTGAATCTGCAAGGGGGGCAATGGACACAGCCAGCCCAGCAGTCCCCACCACAGCCCCATTCCGATAGGAAAAAATGGTGACTTGCCTTTGTAATAGTTGTTCTTTGAGACGTGTTGCTCCCGTCTGTTCCAGCGCGGTGTGCCTGCGCTATGCGCACAACTGCCGGAATGCTTTTCCATACTGGCTTCGTTGGGTCGGCTGTGGAGCTCCCCGGAGCGATGCCAGCGTGCTGCACTGTACATGACCCTGCCAGCCCCATCACCCCCCACTTCCTTGTTGCTGGCTACTCCATCAGTGAGAAAGGAGGGTCTGCCATGAGATTGATAGCCCCTTCATCCAGTCTGGTGCTGCTACGAACTGCTATGAGGAGTTACATGATGGCTTAGTTCTGTTGATGTACAATGTGAGCGCTCACCTGACTTCCAAAGAGTGCAGCCGTGTCTCCTGCAGACTCTGGTGATGTTTGGGAAGGAAAACTCGCAGAAAAATGTCCTGACCTGTGTGGAAGGTAGAGACACTTCCAGGAGACAAGCTGGGTGAGAGCAACGCTGAACCTGGTCTTTATGGAACACAGCGTGCGGAGGTTCTGACGTGGCGATGCAGAGTTCCGATGCCCGTCTATTGGAGGGGATGGCGACAAGGAAAGACACTTTCCATGAAAGGTAAAGAAAGAAACACCTTGCTAAAGGCTGAAAGCGGGATCCATGAGTGTCAAAAGGACCAAGTTGAGATCCCAAGTAGAAACCGGGCACCAGACCAGCAGGCAGAGGCTATCCGTACCCAAGAGAAAGAGCGCGACAACCAGGGGACTCGAGAAGACGGGGTGACCAGCCTCACCTGGATGAAAGGCCAAACTAGCTGCCAGGAGAACCTTCAGTGAGGAGGTGTAGCTGATGTTTCAAGAATATCAGGCACTCCAACCCTGGGGAACAGAGGCTGACGAGGACACCAGGTTATGCTGGCGTCAGCAACAGGCGAAGTGCTTCCATCTTATCAGATATGTGAGCCAAGTGGAAGGCTTCCTACTGCTCATAAGAACTGGATGAACCAGCTTAGGGCAGGCCAGCTTGGAGGAGGGGAGGTTCAGCCATGGAGCCACCGGGCTGTGAGATGGAGACAGCACAAGTCCAGGTGGTGGAGATGACCATGGTCGTGAGTGATGTGGTCTGGGAGCAGGGGCAGTGGAACGGGCGGTTGAATAGATAGGTCCACAAGGGTGGGGAACCAGAGCTCAGGTGTCAGAATGACAACCAACCTGTCCTTGTGGAGACTGGGGAGCACCGCGTGGACCAGCAGAAATGGGGGAAGGGCATGCAGCAGGACGTCCACTATAGGATCAGGAATGCGTCCGCTAGGGACCCTGGTCTGAGGCCCCAGAACGAGCAGAACCGTGGGTGTTTCTGATTTCCCCAGACAGATCTCTTCTCTACCTGGGGCAACCCCCATGCTTGGGGAACAGTGTGAAGGAAATCTGAATGAACCAATCACTTGTGAGCCAGGAAACATTGGCTGAGATGGTCCACCAGCTGATTTTGAACCCCTAGAAAGTAGGACGCCTCCAGGTGAATGTGGGCTATACGCAAGTCCCACAGACAATGGGCTTTGGTACAAAGGGGGCGGGGGATGACCTGGCTCCGCCGTATTGATATAATACATGGTGGTCCTGTTGTCCATGATGACTATCATGGAGTTACCCCAAAGGTGGGGGGAGCAGACATGAAAGTCGGACTTCCTGAAGCTCATGCACATTGACAAAGAAGGACAACTCCTCCTCCTACCACATCACTTTAGTGGTGAGATCCCCAAGGTGAATACCACAATCCAGAGCAGATACATCCATGACCAGAGACATCATAGGTTGTGGAGTGTGGATGGGAATGCTGAACAGAATGCTGTATGTTGGAGGGCAGAGATAAGGTCCAGAGTGACCTAGACAAATTGGAAGACTGGGCCAAAAGAAACCTGATGAGGTTCAACAAGGACAAGTGCAGAGTCCTGCCCCTTGGGTTGGTAGAATCCCAAGCATTGTTACAGGCTGGGGACTGACTGGCTAAGTAGCAGTTCAGCAGAAAAGGACCTGGGGGTTACATTGGATTAGAAGCTGGAGATGAGTAAAAGACACACCCTTGTAGCCAAGAAGGCTAATGGCATATTAGGTGCATTAGGAGGAGCATTGCCAGCAGATTCAGAGCAGTGATTATTCCCCTTTATTCTGCACTGGTGAGGCCACATCTGTCGTATTCCATCCAGTTCTGGGTCCCCCATTACAGAAAGGATGTGGACGCATTGGAGAAAGTCCAGCAGAGAGCAACCAAAATGATTAAGTCCTGGGGCCCATGATTTATGAGGAGAGGCTGAGGGATTTGGGCTTATTTAGTCTACAGAAGAGAAGAGGTAGGGGGGATTTGAGAGCAGCCTTCAACTTCCTGAAGGGAGTTCCAAAGGGGATGGAGGGAGGCTGTTCTCAGTGGTGGCCGATGGCAGAACAAGTTGTTATACTTTCAATGGGTGATGTCTAGGTTAGATATTAGGAAAAACAATGTTACTAGGTGAAGCACTGGGATGTGTTCCCTTGGGAGGGAGTGGACTCTCCGTCCTTAGAGGTGTTTCAGTCCCAGATTGTTAGAGCCCTGGCTGGGATGATTGAGTTGGGGTTGCTCTGGGCAGGGCGCTGGACTCAGTGATCTCCTGAGGTCTCTTCCAGCTCTATGATTCTATCAACAGGAGTAAAAGCCCTTGTCCCTGAAATCCTAAGGACCCTCTTTCACTGTGCCCAAGTCCCGGTGAGTGTGCACTTCCTGAAGTAGAAATTTCTCCTGAGAAGGGTCCCTGAAGAGGGATGAGCAGGGTGAGGGGTGGGATGGCACGTGAGAACTCAGTGGGGTTGAGTAGCCCTCTTCCATTGTCTGAAGGACTCAGTGGCCCAAAGTGATGGACTCTCGGGCACAGTGAAAATGGGACAAACAGTGGAGGAAAGCCAAGGAAGGATCCGGCAGCATCGGTGCTCCATCCTCATGCCTGGAGTCCTGTGGCAGGGAGTCCTTATACTTCCAGAGGGAGGCCCATGGTTTATATGTGTATTGACTCAGGAGAGCTAGCTGGTTCGCTATCCAGAGTACTAACCCCTTCGTGGAGTGGACCTTACGGCCAAACAAGTCAAGGTGCTTCACATGTTTGCATTTGGGCGCTCGGGTCTGATGACTCTGACACCCCATTTCATCCACCACCTCCAAGACCAGGGAATTTAGCAGACGGTGGGTGAAAAGGTAGGTGACAAAGTATTCCTGCTGCACCCCCTTGGCAAGAACCTGGAGTGGCACGAAGAAAAAGACCAACATGGCGAGTGGGACCAGCGCTGAGAATACTGTGTTGAAGGCCGGTGCTGGGACAAAGACGCACACTCCAAATAGCGGCAATGGGATGAAGGTCCGTACTCTGCAGAGCGATGCCAGACCTCGGTACAGTGCCGGGAAATCCCCTCTGTGCTGGAAAACGGTACCAAGACGAAGAGGAACATCGACAATTCCTGGACAAGGCAGAACTCGAGTGGCACTGTGAGGCCTCTTGATGTCATCCACAGGCACAGCTGGAGCGTTGCGAAGACCCTGAAGCCGACAAGATCTGCTCTCCAAAGCAGCCCTGGAGGGAGAACGGCTCCAAGGGGACCGGCTGCGAGAGCAATGCCGCAAGTGTGACTGATGCGGCAAGTCAGGCAGGGGCTGGAATTGGTGGGACTATCGTGGCCAGATTCCCCCGTAAAGGCTGCTGGGAAGTGAAGGCCTTGTCCCACCATGGGGACTGCGTCATCTCGTTGAGGCCTCGTATGGCCTCGAAGGTGTCCTGTGGGAAGGACAGGCCCATCGCCAATGGTTCACCCCTCGGAGACTCCAAGAGGATGGGACTTGGTGCATAGGAAGGGCAGGGCGGTTCGGTGCCGTGTGTCCAGGAACACTAAGGGGCTGCCAACACCACAGGTACAGAGGGAGCGGCCGGTGATGGACACGCCAACGCTGAGGACCTGGCCGCTTAGGAAGGCTGTGCCGGGGAGTGAGAGTAGCGCCAGGTGGATGCCGCAGGGGAGCAGTGGTACCAAGGGGTTTCCTTTTTACTGCCACTCCTGGATCCAAAGGAGGCGTGTTGTGCACTGAAGCACTTGGCACCAGATTCTCCATCTGAGATCTCAAAGCAGATTCCATGAGGAGCTGCTTCAAGCAAAAGTCCCACTCCTTTCTGGTGCAGGGCCTGAAGGCCTTGCAGATCTCACCTGTCCATCCAGTGGCCTTTCCCCAGGCACCGGAGACACAATTCGTTGCAGGGAGGAGGGTCATTTAAGGCAAGACCTGCAGGGTCTGAATCATAGAATCACAGAATCCTAGGACTGGAAAAGACTCCGGAGATCATCAAGTCCAGCCCCCTGCCCAAAGAAGGACCAACCCCAACTAAGCCATCCCAGCCAGGGCGTTATCAAGTCAGGACTCCTCTTCTCTAACCTTCATCACCCTCCTACGGAAATCATTTTTCCTACTATCCAACCTAGATCTTCCCTTGTGTAACTTGAGCCCATTGCTCCTTGTTCTGCATCCGTCACTACGGAGAACAGCCTCTCGCCAGCCTCTTTGGAACCCCTGTAAAGGGTTCCACCCTTCAGACAAGCATCCTTTGGTGGCTGAGGGGAGTCTTACAGTCTCTACTCACCTGTGTACAGGTGAGGCAGCATCCAGTAAGAGGCCGGAAATCAAGCTTCTTTCGCCCGCCCCTCTGTGTGGCTTGCAGGGGGGGGACTCCAGTAGGGAGCTCAGGCTTTGTCCACCCCATCACAACCCCCCTTTGGGTAGCTGAAGGCTGCTCTCAAATCCTCCCTCACTTTTCTCTTCTGCAGACTAAACATGCCCAAATTCCCCAGCCTCTCCTCATTGGTCATGTGCTCCAGGTCCTGAATCATTTGGGGACCAACTGGCTAAGTAGCAGTTCAGCAGACAAGGACCTGGGGGTTACAGTGGATGAGAAGCTGGATAGGAGTCCACAAGGTGCCCTTGTAGCCAAGAAGGCTAACGGCGTATTGGGTGCATTAGGAGGTGCACTTCCCAACAGATTTAGGGAAGTGATTATTCCCCTTGCAGTCCATTTATTCAATCCATACTTCCTTATCTTGCTGCCAAGAATACCGTCGGAGACGTATCAAAAGCTTTGCTAAGGTTGAGGTATATCACGTCCACTGCCTTCCCCATGTCCACAGAGCCAGTTACCTCATCATAGAAGCTAATCAGATTGGTCAGGCACGACTTGCCCTTGGTGAATCCATGTTGACTATTCCTGATCACTTTCCCCTCTTCCAAGTGCTTCCAAATGGATTCCTTGAGGATCCCCTCCATGATGTTTCCGGGGACTGAGGTGAGGCTGACTGGTCTGTAGTTCCCTGTATCGTCCTTCTTCCCTTTTTAAAGATGGGCCCTACATTTACCTTTTTCCAGTCATCCAGGACCTCTCCCGATCTCCACGGGTTTTCAAAGATAATGGCCAACGGCGCCGCAATGACATCTGACAACTCTCAGCACCCTGGCACCTTGAAGTCTTGGGACCTTGGCCTGCCTTGGGCCCCGAAGAGAACATGGGCTAGAAGGGAAAGTCCCCTTCACCTCCAGCTGTGAACACCAACACTAACTGAACAACTACTAATCTAACCGGACACCCAGCACAGAGCTGGTTGCGTGAGGGATACGAGGGACTTGCAAAGCAAGAGAGCCACGAGCTCCAACAGCCGTCGATGGCGGTAGGAAGGAAATGAGGGGTGCTTGGGTCGGCAGGGCCATATACAGTGTGCAGCACCAGCGCCGTTTCAGGGAGCTTCACAGCCAGCCCAAGGGTCACAGCTAGGGAAAAACTTCCGGTAGTCGTGCATGCGGTGCGTATGCAACTTAACTGGAACACGTATGAGCAAGCACACCAAGAACTACCCAGGTTCACATTGCTATCAGCAAGGGCTGTTCCCCTAACACTAATTGCGGGGGGACATGGTGGATTCTCCTTCCCCTGGAGCCCTTCGGTCAAGGCCGGACACCTGTTGAACAGACACGCTGGAGCTCACAGAGATTGCGGGCTCAGCACAGAATCACTGCGTGAGGGTCCCTGGCCCGTGTCACACGGCAGCTCACACCAGGGGCTGGGGAAGGTCCCTCCAGGCCTCAGGAGTCTCTGGAGCCAGGAACATCAGTTCCCGGGGACCCGGGTGCGAGGATTCAGGAGAACGGCGGTGAGGGCAGAGACAGAACACACAGGGGCTGGAGAGCGACGGCTCCACCCTGCACGGCCCAGCAGGGGGCGCTGTGCTCAGTGCCATGCAATTCCCTTCCCGCCCAGAGCTCAGATCACCACTGCCGGGGCGCAGCTAGGAGGGGAAATCTGGGTGGGGCCTGACCTTCAGGTGGGGGGGCAATGCTGGGAGGTGCACAAAGGGGGCAGTAGGGAGGAGGGCGGCTCCCTCCCCACTTCCACCTGCCCCTTGCTGCTCAGCAGGCACAAGAGGAGTGAAAATACAGTGAGTGCTCAGCACCCCCAGACGCCTCCCCGACCATCTGCATCCCCCCCGCCCTCTGCTCTCAGCTCTTCTGCAGCATGCAGGGGGCGCTGGAGGGCAGCGGGAGGACAGTGGGGAGTGAGTATTATCGGGGGGGGGGGGACTCTGAGCCTCCCCAGTCAGACTGGCGTTGCCCTGTCCGTGCAATGTCCCCAGGAGGGCCTGAGCTCCCAACCCTTCCCGACCTTCCTGGCTCAGGCTGGGGCTGGTGCCCCCAGACGACCTGCCATATGGGACTTGGCGAGGCTGGAGATGATGCCTGTCCAGGGCTCTCCGGTGGGGGCACTCAGGCCGCTGGGGCCAGCAGACGCAGTGGGGATGTGCCAGCCTCCAGGGCTCATCCAGACTACGCTAGTGTCGAAAGAGGATATGCATGGAATTTGCACATCCTCTTTCGACACTCTAGCGTAGTCTAGATGAGCCCCCAGAGGAGGAGGGAATGGAAGAGGAGGACTAGATCCTGGGGCAGAAGTGGCAGAACCAAGGACTAGCCTCCCCCTATAGACAGTCACCTGCTCCCTATGAGGAGCAGCCGGGGCAGAAAGAGGTGGGGGGAAGGGCACAACTAGGGAAAGGAGCAAAACTGGGCAGGAAGCAGGGAGCCAGGAATGGAAAGTGGCCGTGGAGGTGGGGCAAAGAGGGGATGAGCCCTGGGACAGAACGGGAGTCCTGCACCTCCAGCAACTCGGGAAAGACAGTGCCACTCTGTTTACCCTACAGCTGAGAGTTGCCTGGGCCGGGAAGCCAAGCGGGTGGGGCTGCACCCACCCTGGCCCAGCTGTGGCTAGGCCTCTGCCCCACCTGCAAAGCACTCTCCGCCTCAGGCAGCTTAGAGGGATCAGGCCCTGTGCTGGGCCTGGCTGCCAATGAGACCCGACCCCCGTGCCTCAGCTGGGAGGACTCAACCCACAGCAGACAATGGAGAAGAAACTCACATGGGGTTGTTCTTGCCGTTGTCATCCAGGGAGTCTCCCAGGTGGATCCGGGCCCCCTTCAGTCTCCTCCCACAACACTCCTCTTCCCTGTTCTTCACGATCACCATGGAGACATAATACCGGCTGCCCAAGTCCACGGTCCACCACGGCTCTCTGTCGAACCTGGTGTGGCTGCAGGAGCCTTGTTCATAATACCCGACACGTTTTCCATCCACGGCCCTTGCAGGCTCGGCTTGCCCAGTGTTGTCCTCGAACGTCGACGACTGCGTGGCCGGACGTCTGAACGCCAAGTTCTGAGCTGGAATCAGAGGGTGAGAGGACGGGGGGCTCCTTGTACCACATGACAGAACCACTTCCCAGTGACCACACACCAGGTGCTGCGTGAGAGCCAGGCTCACAGTGGGAGCCGGGCCCATGGGGCTAGGAGTGACAGCAGGGTGGTGCTGGGGACTCAGCCCAGAGAGAGCCTCTCTCAGCCACCACCTCCTGCACCCCGCTGGTGCTGCTCCCCACGGCAGGGATGTGGCTGGATATTTACAGGCAGACTCCCCCAACTGCCCCTGCCAGCTGCAGCCCTTGCCCCCATGACCCGTGGGAAGGGAAGAGTCTCCCTGGGTTTCTGCTGTCTCATTAGGCCAGGATGTGGCCCGGCTGGATCTGTCCCACCAAGCCATTTGATCCAGCCCATGGCCTGCCTTGGCAGCAGGGGTGGGGGCAAGAGGCTACACGCGCTCCCCGGGTACCGATTGGCTTGGGGACGGGGTAGCGGAACAAAAGCCTCCGCCCCTCCCTCCACTGTGCAGCGCGTAGACGGAGCTGCCAGGGGTTCAAAATGGCTGGCGGTTCCCTGTGCACGATGCGCACACACGCCCCTGCCCCCAGCAGAGTGGATTGGCCTGGGGCAGGGGAACGTGCAAAATCTCCCCCGCTTCCTCTCAGCCAGGGGCGTGCGGCACATTGGCCTGGGGGTGGGGGAGCACATGCGAAGTCCCTTGCCCCCCAGGGACGCACGGCCCTGAGCAGCGCATGGAGGGAACCCCTGTGCCTGGGGCTCCGGCAGGAGGGAGCCTCCCTCAGGACCCCTGTTGGGCTGCTGGCCGGGAACCTTCTGAGGTAAGTGACTCCCAGCCAGAGCCTGCCTCCGGCACCTCAGCCCCTCCCACTCCTGTGTGCCCCAGGTCATCACCCTCCCTCTTCCCTAAGTCACCACCCAACTCCTCTGCACACCGCCCCCGATCACAGTGCCCTCCCAGACCCTGCACCCCTTGCTACACCCCCCAGTCAAAACTCACTCCTGCACCCCTACTCCCTCCTGGACCCAGCACCCCAATCCCCTGCCCAAGGTCACAACCCCCTACTTCACCTCAACTCCCTCTGGGTACGTCTACACTACAGCGCTAGTTCGAACTAACTTAGTTCGAATTAGTTAATTCGAACTAAGCTAGTTCGAACTAACGCATCTAGAACTAAAAACTAGTTCGAACTAGCGTTTTGCTAGTTCGAACTAGTAAGTCCACATTGAGTGGACTCTGGACAGGGCTTAAGGATGGCCGGAAGCAGTGCCGGCAGGGCATAAAAGGAGGACTTAGAGCATGGAGATGCTGTCTCAGGCTAGCCGAGGGCTGCGCTTAAAGGGTCCCGACCCCCACCCCGGACACACAGTTCTAAGGGGTGCCCCGCTTGCAAAGAAGTTCTGGCTTGGAGTGCCCTGAGTGCCCACACTGGGCACATCACACCACTCGGCCATCAGCCCGGCTGCACTTGCCGCAGGCTGCCATCTGGGGAGAGGGAGTAATTGGGGGGCTGCAGGAGAGCTTCCACCCCCAGAAGCCCGCAGAGCCAGCCCAGTCCTCCCCATCGGGGGCTCGTACCCCATTCCTCCCTCACCTCCTTCCACTTACCCTTCCCTAGCCCCCCTTCTTATTGATGTACAAAATAAAGATAACGTTTCTTCCAACATTGACTCTGTCTTTATTGAACAAAACTGGGGGGGACTGGGAAAAGGAGGTGGGAGAGGGGAAGAGAAAGGCTGGGAGAGGGGAGGGCAACTAACATGATCAGGGGTTGGGAACAGGTCCCAGATGAAGAAAGGCTACAGAGACTGGGACTGTTCAGCTTAGAAAAGAGGAGACGGAGAGGGGACAGGATAGAGGTCTCTAAAAGAAGGGGTTGGGTGGAGAGGGTGCATTCAGAAAAGTTCTTCCTGAGTTCCCATAAAGAAGGACTAGAGGACACCAAAGGAAAGGAATGGGTAGCAGGCTTGAAACTAGTAAGAGAAAGTTGTTGTTCTTGACAAAGCAAATAGTTAACCTGTGGAACTCCTTGCTGCAGGAGGCTGTGAAGGCTACAACTAGAACAGAGTTTAAAGGGAAGTGAGATCAAGTCATGGAGGTTGGGGCCATGGAGTCCTATTAGCCAGAGGGTAGGAGTGGTGTCCCTGCCCAAAGTTTGTGGAAGGCTGGAGAGGGATGGCACGAGACAAATGGCTTGGTCATTGTCTTCGGTCCATCCCCTCCAGGGTCCCTAGGGTTGGCCGCTGTTGGCAGACAGGCTACTGGGCTAGATGGACCTTTGGTCTGACCCAGGACGGCCATTGTAAGCTCAGGGCTCAGTGTCGGGGGTCTCAGTGGACCCCCTTGATTTTCATGCACACCTGGTACTGGGTGGCCAGGCTGGCAGCTCTCCTGCCCTAGACGGCCACTTTCCTGTGCCTAGTGCGGAGATCGTGGACGAGGTCCACGATGTCCGCACTAGCCCAGGAAGGTGCCCGCCTCTTGCGGTCCAGGGCAAACTCCCGGGAGCCGCCAGCCTGGTCCCGGCAAGAGGGGGTGGGCTGGGGGGCATCGGGTGGGTGGCTCTGTGCCGTGCCAGGTGCAGGGTCTGCTAGCTGGGTGCTGGCAGGCTTGCACCTGGCACGGGCACCGTAGCCAGCCCGTGCCCCTTTAAGGGGTCCGGGGCCGGGAGGGGGGCATAGAGTTTCCCTGGTGTTGGCCAGAGTGGCCACCAGGGAAACCTGGGGAGGGCTAGCCTCCCACTAGTTCGAACTAAAGGGCTACACAGCCCTTAGTTCGAACTAGCTAGTTCGAACTAGGCGTTAGTCCTCGTAAAATGAGGTTTACCTAGTTCGAACTAAGCGCTCCGCTAGTTCGATTCAAATTCGAACTAGCGGAGTGCTAGTGTAGCACCTATTAAAGTTAGTTCGAACTAACGTCCGTTAGTTCGAACTAACTTTGTAGTGTAGACATACCCTCTGAGACTCCATACCCTCTCCTGCACCCCAGTCCCTGTCCCTTCTGCACCCAGCCTCTGTCCCAAACCCTGCACCGCCTCCGTGCAGAAGTGCAGCCCTTAACCACTTTCCAATATCTTGGAGTAGCCTGCCAAAAAAAATTAAAAAAGAAGTTGGCCCAGCAGGGACTGGGGTGTAACGTAACAGGGCACGTCACTGTGCCAGCTCCTTACCCCCTGGCGTTGGGGTGCAGTCCTGAGAGACCCCAGGCTCTGCGAGGATCCCAATCGCCATCCACAGGCACCAGAGAAGCGCCATCCTCGCACTGCCAACACAGGAGATCAAAATCAGCTACGGTCATGGCGCAGTTCAGGTGGCACCTCCCACCCACGGCTGGGCCTGATTTTTCCAAGAAGGAAACTGAGACACAGGGAGCAGCCAGATGTCTAAGATCCTGAAGCGGGTGTGGGGCAAAGCTGTGGCTGGAACCAGGGTGCCTGACAATCTATCCCCCTCCTCTGCCCACTGCTCCATCTCACTGTGTGTGACCATGTCTGCTGATGAGTTTCCACCAGGGAGGTTTGACGTAGATTAATTTAATCATTGTGTGACACTATCAAAACGTAGTGATTCCACGATGATTTGATGGCTGCAGGCAGTGTGTTTCTGGCCCCACACCCGGGGAGCCCCCGCCACCTGTGGGGAGCTGGCTCCCCCCGAGCACTGGCTCCTGCCTGCCCCCCTCTGCTTTTGTGGGAGGCAGAAGGAGGAGAGGGGTGTAGACGGCTCTGCGGAGCAGGTCTGCCCGGAAAGTCTGCTTAAAAGCCAGCTCCCCCCGTGTATTGGCTCCCACCGGCTCCCCTCACCCTCCACGCTGCTCCCTGTTTACCAGAGGGACCAGCACAGGGGCGGAAGGGGGAGAGGGGCCAGAGAGCTCCATGGGATCTGATGCTTCTGGGGAGGCAGCTTAAAAGCCAGTTCCCCATGGGCACCGACTCCCGTCACCCCCCTTTGGCCTCTGAAACAGGGACAGCGGAACGCGAGTAGCCAATAGGATTAACCAATAAACCCAGTCTGATCGGTTCATCTACTTGACTACACGCTCACATTCCCCGTTTCCACTGGCCTCGTGAGGACATAACTTGGCGCATCCAGTGAACCTGCCTCAGCGTGTCTAGATCCTTTCACACAGGGCCTTCCCCATGGGGCAATCAGGTTTTGTACACCCATCAAATCGTGGGCTGGGCAGAACCACTCAACCGAAGAGCATTGAAAAGTTAAAGCTGAGACTCTCTAGCCAAATCTTTCTAGTTTCTCTGGAAATTCACCTGCTATTAGGAATACAGCTCCCATAGTTGGAGTTGAGAGCACACAGTGGTCATGTAGGGCAAGTACATTTCCGAGGTTTTGTAATGAAGCAACAAACAAACCCTGGAAACCCAGCAGATTAAATATCCAATCGTAGCATCATAAATTTGTTTTAAACCTGCTGCCTAGTAATTTCAGTTGGTGACTTCTGGTTCTTATATTGTGGGAATAAGTAAAGTTTCCTTAGTCACTTTTTCCATATAGACCTCTGTCCTATTCCCCCCTTAGTCTCCTCTTTTCTAAGCTGAAAAATCCCAGTCTTTTAATCTCTCTTCATATGGGAACCATTCCAAACCCCTCATCATTTTTGTTGCCCTTATATATCTAAGGGTATGTCTACACTACCCCCCTCGTTCGAACTAGGGGGGGTAATGTAGTCATACGGAGTTGCAAATGAAGCCCGGGATTTGAATTTCCCAGGCTTCATTTGCATAAAGCCGGCCGGCGCCATTTTTAAATGCTGGCTAGTTTGGACTGCGTGCCGCGCGGCTACACGCGGCACGAACTTGCTAGTTCGGATTAGGTTGGAACGAGGAGTACAGCTAGTTCGGAATAGGAAGCCTAATCCGAACTAGCTAGTTCGTGCCGCGTGTAGCCGCACGGCACGCAGTCCGAACTAGCCGGCATTTAAAAATGGCGCCGGCCGGCTTTATGCAAATGAAGCCCAGGAAATTCAAATCCCGGGCTTCATTTGCAACTCCGTATGACTACATTACCCCCCCTAGTTCGAACTAGGGGGGTAGTGTAGACATACCCTAATGCCCAGGGATCGACAGATCCGTGAATCTACTTGCCCGTGGCGAGTAGATTTCAGCCAGTCGTCCTGCTCACCAGCGGCGCGCGCAAGTGCAATGCAGTTCTGGTGCATGCGCAGGGCGGGCCTGGCGAGTAGATTTCGCCTTTTTTGACAGATCCTGTATTCCTCAAAAAACTCGATTTACAGGATCTGTCAAAAAAGGCTTTCTTTTCAACAGATCTGCATCTAGACTGCCTTTTTTTTTTTTTCGAAAAAACTCCATTTCGAAAAAAAGCGGTGGCCACGTTTATGCTAATGTGGCACGGGCTATTTAAATCACTGCTTCATTAGCAATTTCGACGTGCTTGATTGGCATCCCTCTGTCGACAGAGGGATGGAGTCTAAACGTAGCCCCCTTGCTCCTTGTCCTATCATCAGGTGCTAAGGAGAATATTTTTCTCCCTCCTTGTAAAATATTTGTAGGTACCTGAAAGCTGTTCTCATGTCCCCTCTCCGTGTTCTCTTTCCAGACTAAACAAACCCAGTGCTTCCCAGTTCTTATTTTCCCTCCTAGGTCATGTTTTCTAGACCTTCAATCATTTTTGTTGCTCTTCTCCAATTTCTCCACATCTTTGCTGAAATGTGGCACCCAGAACTGGACACAAGACTCCAGCTGAGGGCTAATCAGCGCAGCGTAAATTTGTCAAGTATTTTACTCTGCATTACGGCCTGGTTCGCCTCACCACAACTCTCATTTTTCATTCTTTTTTTCTAATAAAAGTACCAGTCCCACATGGTGTGACAAGGAAGGAATTGCCTGCAATGTTTCTACACGGGAGATGCGCGGCAGTGACTTACTCAACCAGGGATTGCTACCCAGGGGGCACAACGGGTTAAAAAGCTGCTGTTGGGGCAGAGCAGGAGACAGGAGGGGATGTCCCCCTCTCTGGGGTGGCGTGAGAGGGTCCCGAATGCACTGACTGAACCTCACCCTGATCAATGGGCGATTTGGAAAGACAATGGAACGTTCCACGTGCTGATCAGCTGACACCTGGCTGCAGGAAACTCCCACAGCTAGAACGTGGGTCTCAGCAGGGTCTTCAGCAGACAGAGAGCAGCCCAGGAGGGAGCAGGAGGCTGGGGCATGAGATGCTCTAGGTAGGAACCAGGGCTCTCACCTGGAACTGAGACAAGGGATACCAGGATGGTTCCTTCAGCAGCATGGCCCAAGGGAGCCCTGGCTTGGCCAGCAAGCTCCGAGGCTTTCCCTTTGCCTCTCTCTGCTAACGTAAGGATTCCCCGCGCCATGTTCCAGCTGACTGCTAGTGCCTGCGCTGTGCTGAAACGCTGCCTCGTGTTACTGCAAGAGGGACACCGGGGGGACTCCATGAAGTGGGGCTCCATTGGATCCAAGCCAGCGGTGATGGGGGGCAGGCAGACCACCTCCAAGGAATCACAAAGAGTTGAGCTGTGGTGTCTGTCCCCAAGCAGGATGTAAGCGGCACTGCCCGAGGCTTGATGAAATGGGGTTTCAGCCAGACCCTGACAGGGTCCACTCGGTGAACACCCAGCTGGAGAGAAGTGCTCACACGGCCAACTTCTCCCTTGGCTTCTGCCGGGCCAAAGACCGGAGAGTCAGCAGCGCTGGATTCACAACCCTTCCTAGACAACATGGGGAGCCGCCCAGCAAAGCCCGTACCTTGGGCATCTGCCTCATTTCCAGAGAAATTCCCTGGGGCGGATGCCCGCTCACCCTTCCAGCCCCACTCCCACCCTCGTCTGAGGACTCCGCCGGAGCCTGGCTCTTTTGCCAATGGCACTGGGGTGAATCGCACCCTCGCTGTATCGAGGGAGTGTCTCTGGAAGGGCTTTAAGTCAGAGGGGCCATGGCCTCGCCTGGCAGGAGGCAAAGGCAGGTATAAAAGTCCACTGATCAGCTGGGGCAGAAGGGAAGAGGGACTCACCAGCTCACCTGGGCACCTGCCGTCACCGGCTTTGGGAGACAGGTAGAAACTCCAGTTCTCTTCCAGGAGCTTCAACTGCTACAGCCTTGTTATCCCGTCTTGGGCCGGTCTGTGGGTGTCCAGCCGCTTTTATCCAGTTCCCAGTGGGTGGCACGGTGACTGGTTACTGCTTTGCAAGCCGACGGACACGGACCAATGAGGATGTGACTAACGAAGTCAAGTTTGCCAACAGTGACTCGATGTCCCACTTTTAAAGGGACTGTCCTGCCTTTCAGCCTTCCCGGCTGTGTCCCTGCGCTAAAAAACGGGCCAGTTGTCAGATGTCTTTGTCTCTTCCCTCCAGTCAGTACTGGTGGGTCCTGCTGCTGGCCGGAGCTTTGCTCCCAGCTGCTCCCCCAAGTATTGCACAGGGTCGATCCCCCACAGATATTAGTCCCAGACAGAACAAACGGAACCAACTTACTTAAGTACCAACTTTACACAGATCTTACGAGAAAGAAACATCAGAAATAACCGTAACAAGTCCAACTTACTCTCTGCAACGTCACTTGGCTACCTTAGGGTCCACATCCATTATCTGCACACTTCTACAGGGACACAAAAGAGAGAATGAAATCAATCGAAACCGGTCAGTCCCCACAGTGTCAGAGTGAGAAGAAACACATGGGAGGTTTTTTCGGGTAAGAAAGACAATACCCCCTGTTTGAGAATACAACATAAAAAGCAGCATCTGAATGTATTCGCACAGCCATGTGCATGTCCTGCAGCCACCGTTATAGTTACCAGGGTGCTACTCGGACGACACTAATAGCTACATAGATTGGGCCCAAGCAGAGGAGCCAGGTTCTGTCGGCCAAGTCCCGTACTGAGTTTTCTTATGCTGGTCTATACGTTTTGCTGAACTCTATTGTAATTAATTTCTTTGCAACAAAGGGTTATTTCAAGAGTCCCTTCATTGTCATGGAATCCTAGAACTGGACAGGACCTCGAGAGGTCATCGAGCCCAGTCCCCTGCCTTCATGGCAGGACCCAGCACTGTCTAGATCATCCCTGATAGATGCCTGTCTAACCTGCTGTGTATTCCAGTGTTTCACCACCCTGACAGGTAGGAAGTTTTTCCTAATGTCCAACCTAAACCCTGTGCTGCTGCAATTTAAGCCCATTGCTTCTTGTCCTGTCCTCAGAGGCCAAGGAGAACAATTTTCCCTCCTCCTTCTTGAAACACCCTTTTAGATACTTGAAAACTGCTCTCATGTCCCCTCTCGGTTGTCACTTTTCAAAATTAAACCAGCCCAATTCCTTTAGCTCCTGTTTTCTAGACCTTTCATTGTTTTTGTTGCTCTGCTCTGGATCTTCTCCAGAGCGTTCCTGAAATGTGGGGCCCAGAACTCGACACAATACTCCTGACTGAGGCGTAATCAGCGCAGAGTAGAGCGGAAGAGCGACGTCTCGGCTCTTGTTTACAACACTCCTGCTCATGCATCCCAGAATCATGGCTGCATTAGCATTTTGATGACCTTTTCTGGGTGTTGGCACATTCTGGTCTCTAAGCGATTTTGTTATTTTAAAACTCCGGGGGCGCTTCAGGGTCATCAATCTGCCCCTTGTTACTCATTAGGTACAGCGGGTGCATTTGATAGTCTGTTGTTGACCCTGAGTTTCCGGCCCCTCCTTTGCCATCTGGACGCTGTAATGGCCTCTGCTCTTATCTTTCCCCATGCGTGCATTCCTCGCTCGCACAAACGAGGATTACATCGTTTCTTTCATAAAGTCCGCACAGAACATTCTAGGACCAGGAGCTAATTATTACAGAATTTTTCCACCCTAAAAAGCTAATCCAAACATAATTAAATCTTATGTTCTAAGGACAAAAGGATGAGCACAGTGCGTACCACGGGCTCTTCTGGTCTGTTCCTGCCTTAACGTCAGTGACAGACACCGATAACACATCTGATGCGTCTCTACCGATGGATTTTTGTGCTAGGTGGCCGGCAGGGTCCACCAAGGCATATTACATCATACAAAGCTAAAACGAATGATTCGAACGCCATATGATGACACTAGAACACCACAGTGCTGTGGCTGCAACAGAAATACAGACAAGAGAAACTCCGAGTTCCCAAAGCCTCAGGCTGAGTTAACTGGAGCCTCAGAGATTGAAATCCCCCACCAGTTACAAGAAACATACAAAACACGTCTGGATCATTGTAGAACTGTTTGTTTGCTGCCCCGCCCCGAACCAGAGCCTGGCTAATGACCACTGAGTCCACTGTTGGCTCGGCCCCACCGTAGACCTGAGCCCCTGGACTATTGAGGACCATCCACAATGAGGGCACAGTACAATTAACTGTTGCCTTGGCCCAACCAGAAGCCCAAGCCTGTAGACTTAGTGACTGTGGATTGGGCTGACCCGAGGCCGGAGCCCAGTATAGCTGATTCTCCAGGACAGACTGAGCAGGGATGGAATGAGGAGGAGTGGTCACCCATGACCCAGAGGGGAGGAGCCCCTCCATGAGTTCTGGTGGGCTACAGCGACCCATAAACCCCACTTGCAATTGGCTCTCCAGCTGGCAGGGAGCAGCTATAGGAACATGTACCTCCAGCAACCATTGCAGGAGGGACACGGGCAAAGAGTGCGATGGAGATCAGCAGCAGTGCTGCAAGAAAACGACGGCAGTGCACAAAGGATACCACGAGGCAGGAAGCACAACACCAGATCTGATGCCTGGTCCCAGACCTGCCACTTCTAGAAGGAACCACCTGGCATACTTGGCGGGGACCCCAGCAGTACCCCGCACAGCTGGTAGGAGCCACAGACAGACAGCTGCCATGAACAGCCATGCGCAGGAGATGCAGTGCGGGACTCCAGCCAGGCCACACACTAGGGCCTGTTTGGCCTACTTGGGTAACCCCCCTCCCGTTCACACGCTCACTATGGGGCTCTGCTTTGCGGCTATTTACACAACTTTGTGCCAGCTGGGCCCGAGGCTTCTCGATATGCTCTGCCTTGTGTGGCAGTGTGTGTACGCACCCCAGACCAGACCCATGGGGCACTGGCCTGCCCTGGCCTGGTGTCCCTTGTAGGGGGCACTGTCACGTTACTGGATTTTGAGGGGAGCAGCCAGATCGCTGCTGCACCCATAGGTGGGGGTGTTGGCCCCAGAAAATGGTATAAAAGGGGGGCCATGTGAGGTGTTGAATAGAAGCTCACTGTCTAATCCTATGTACGCTGTTCATGTGTGTGTATAATGTCTGTGTGTGCAATTATAAGCATGTACTTGTATGGATACTGAATATTTCCCTGCATGTGGTTGAGCATTGGGCAGAGCCCGGCCTATGGACATGCTAATGGACATGCTAATCAGCGAGGCCCTGTGGGACAATGGCACTCAATGGGCCAAGGACATACCTAAAGAATGAGGGTGACTCATACCTATGGGCTACCAGCGGGCAACACAGGAATAAGGTGGACCAGGTGACCTGCTATAGCCAAGAAGAGACCAGGAAGGAGGGATAAATAGGCATGTGGTGGTCTGCATCTTGGTTCTCTGCTCAGCACTTCATCCCAGAGGCAGCACTGCAGGGATCGAAGAGCCCGGAAGACCTGTGAACCCATCCTGATCCTAGGATGTGCAACAAGGACTTTTAAACCAGCAGCTGTAACATCCCTGCTAGAGCCTGCATCGAGAACTGGGAGATTCGGTGCATGTAATGTATGATTCTTTAGCAACCTCACTCTCATGCTTTTCTTTTTTGTGGTAATAAACCTTTAGTTGTTAGATGCTAAAGGATTGGCCCAGCGTGATTTGTGGGTAAGGTCCAGAGGGTAAATTGACCAGGGATCTGTGGCTGGTTTCTTGGAACCGGACAGGACTTGTTCGGGGTAGGTGGGATTGGGTGCTAGGACCCCCCCCCACGTGTGTATGAGGCCCGGGGCCATCTGAGGCACGGATATTGCTGGGGTGTCGGAGGGGTTTTGCTCGTGAGGCTTCAGGCAGACAGCTGAAGCGCTCTGTGGGACTGGTTTGTGGCCTCTCCAGTGGCATCTCTGTCTCTTTTTCTCAGCAGCTTTTGGCATGGTAGCCTTGGGGGGTGCCCCTTGCCTGACCCTGATGAGGGGTTCTCTGGGATCCTGGGAGCCAGGGCTGTATTAGGCCAAGAACAAACAGCTTGGAAAGCCAATAGGATCAACTTTATACAGAAAGAAAGAGGAGAAGGAAAAGGCTCAGGACCCAGCAGGACAAGGAGAGGGAAATACACACGAGGGCTGTGTCTAGACTGGCAAGATTTTGTGCAAATACTTTTAACGGAAACGCAAGAGAGTGTCTACACTGGCACAGATGTTTTTGCGCAAAAGACATATTTTGCGCAAGAGCATCCGTGCCAGTGTAGACGCTCTCTTGCACAAGAAAGCTCCCATGGCCATTTTAGCCATCGGGCTTTCTTGAGCAAGAAATTAACTTGCCTGTCTACACTGGCCCTCTTGCGCAAAATACTTGCGCAAGAGGGCTTATCCCTGAGTGGGAGCGTCGGAGTATTTGCGCAAGAACCATTGATTTTGTACAGTACAAAGTCAGTGTTCTTGCGCAAATACTTGCGGCCAGTGTAGAGAGGCGGAAAAATTTTGCTCAAAAGCAGCTGCTTTTGTACAAAATCTTGCCAGTCTAGACACAGCCTAGGGGTATGTCTAGACTACATGCCTCTGCAGGCAGAGGCATGTAAATTAGACTACCTGACATAGTCAGTGAAACGGGGATTTAAATATCCCCCGCTTCATTAAAATAAAAATGGCCCCCACGCTGTGCCGGTTCAGCTAATCGTTGGCACCACGCGGCAGTCAAGACGTGGATTGGTTGGCAAGGAAAGCCTCTGCTGACCAATCCTGAAACCTTGTTTCGCGAGGCGTAAGGGATAGGTCAGCAGAGGCTTTCCTCATTGACCAATCCGCATCTTGACTGCCGCGCTGTGCCGACGCTCAGCTGAGCCAGCACAGCGTGGTGGCCATTTTTATTTTAATGAAGGGGGGATATTTAAATCCCCGCTTCATTGACTATGTCGGGTAGTTTAATTTACATGTCTCTGCTGGCAGAGGCATGTAGTCTAGACATACCCAAAAATGCATAGTGAACAGCAAGGAAAACCAGCCACAGATAGAAAACGTGGCTCTCACTGGTCAGGTTATGTACGGGAACAACAGAGTACAATCAAAAAGACCTAAGCGTTTGCTTCCTTCCCATTTTAAGTGTTCACTTAATTAATTTCTGTAAAAAATCTATAGAACATTACTGAAGAGGGAGAAAGTTTTTGCCAGTAAAGTTCTGTTTATGGAGAATCAAATTCTCTTCATTAGCTCCCAAAATATATTGCAGAATGTGCAGCGGTAGCCAAAGCAAAGACAAGGTGTAAATACGCACACGGCAGCACAGGATTCTCAGCTTCCGGGAAATACCCGGGCGTATTTAGACATGCTCAGCAAGCACTGCACAGTTCTTAGCCGCTCTCAACGGCCCAGGCGTAGGGAACACTCCAGCAGAGAACTCTACTGAGCCTGACCATTAAAGTGTTCTTTCCAAGCCTCCCTCAGCTGCACAGCTCCCCACGGGGCTCTGGTAGTAGCCCATGTGTCTGGCTGTCCAGCGTCAGCAGCCAAGTCTCCCCCTCTCTGGCGGCAGCTTTCCCTCCTTTGCCTCACAGACAGTCTAGAGGGCGCATCAGGTATGTTTCCTCCTGAAGACCAAGCTAGTGAGCAAACACCGCCAGCCGCCCTTCCACCTTCCCAAAGCACAATCAAGTGTCATTCTGCAGATGCTAAGCCAGAGGCTGAAGCTTTCCCTGATGCTGCCAAGGTAACCAATCAGCAGCATTTCCAGGGGCGACAGGGGCAGGTTGGATCCCCTTATTGGCATTGCTATATCACCTGGGGTGCTCCACCAGCCAGGAGACAATGTCCCTGCTTCCAGCTTTCTGCACACTTTTGGGTTCTGAGAGTGCGAGCCACAGCGCTACAGTCCGGGAGCTCCACAGCTGCCTATAACTGGCTGATGGAATAAGGACAATCTGCCTCATTTGAACACAAGTTCGACTCCAGTCGTCTGTTACCCCTCTGCCAGGTGGCTGACACAGCAACACATGGGTCAATACCAGGTAGAGTCCCTTTTGACAACCAACTAAACATTCCCATGGGCCTACCCTCTTGGCCGCCCCGCCCCACTCATGCACCAGACCCTGCTCATGGTTGGAGTCAGCAAGTAGCAGTGATCCAAATGTCTCTTGGCGGCTCTGTCTCCAGGCCCAAGGCAGCTGATTGTCCAGGGCTCCACCACCTCTCCAGCTTTGTGCTTCAGCTTTATCAAAATGCCGGCTGGGTAATGAGAGCCTGACCAGAATCCTCCCAGTTCCCTGCAGTGGCTGGCTGTCCTCTGGGCTCTTTTCATAGAATCATAGAATCATAGAATAATAGGACTGGAAGGGACCTCAAGAGGTCATCGAGTCCAGCCCCCCGCCCTCAAAGCAGGACCAAGCTCCGTCTACACCATCCCTGACAGATGTCTATCTAACCTGTTCTTAAATATCTCCAGAGAGGGAGATTCCACCACCTCCCTTGGCAATTTATTCTAATATTTGACCACCCTGACAGTTAGGAATTTTTTCCTAATGTCCAATCTAAACCTCCCCTGCTGCACTTTAAGCCCATTACTCCTTGTCCTGTCCTCAGAAACCAAGAGGAACAAATTTTCTCCTTCCTCCTTGTGACACCCTTTTAGATATTTGAAAACCGCTATCATGTCCCCCCTTAATCTTCTTTTTTCCAAACTAAACAAGCCCAGTTCATGAGGCCTGGCTTCATAGGTCATGTTCTCTAAACCTTTAATCATTCTTGTCGCTCTTCTCTGTACCCTTTCCAATTTCTCCACATCTTTCTTGAAATGTGGCGCCCAGAACTGGACACAGTACTCCAGCTGAGGCCTAACTAGCGCAGAGTAGAGCGGCAGAATGACTTCACGAGTTTTGCTTACAACACACCTGTTGTTTTTACAACATCCCTCGTAACAGTCACCACAGCAGAGACCTCACTCTTTGCTGTCTCTTCACAAAACTTCCAAAAAGAGGAAAGCAAAAGTGCACAGGATCTTCAAGCCGACCCTTACTGGTTATAAATGTAAGGGGGGTCTGAATCAATGCTCCCATTACAACCAGCTGGAGTGGGAAAGGAATCCAGGGTGTAGCTATGTTCACTCAGTTTGCCTAGAGTTGGTATGTATTCAAGAGGTCATGCTGGAATGGGAAAGAAATCCTGAGTGTGGTTATGTAAATGCACTTCACTCAGGTTGCTTATGCCTACTTGATATTCAACAGTTAGAAGGTATTTTGACCATTGTAACCATTTTGGCTGTTGTGGGGGTCGCAAACTGTGTTTACAGTAAATGCAGATATGACCACGAGTGCTTACAGTTATTATGAGAATGCACAATGCAAAAAAGTCAGACTGTTTTTAACTCAGTTAAAAGGAGAGACCCAATACACTTGGATGGACAGAGGCTGTTCTTTCAGAGACCTGTGGATTAAGCTGGGGTGACAGGCTGCATGTACTCCAGGCATGAGCTGTAAGACTTGTTCAACCAGTTTCTCCCCACTGTTGTAATGAAAGAGTTAAGGAAAGGCTCCATAAGGAGTCTCTTCTGTATGTAAATGTATTCCAGAGGCTGCTGGTATCTCTTGCGGTTGGTCTCTGCTCTGGGCCAAGAGCTGAGATCACTGAGAGATGAAATCGCTCGGTTTGGCCCAAAGTCAAATACACCCTGAGCCAGCAGAGGATGCGTGGAGTGTGAGGAGCAGCCAGCAGAGCTGTGGCAGTGAGGGACGACTGACGGACGGCCATGAGGAGCAGCCACTTCCCCTCCACACACACAGTCAGGGTAGGAGGTGAACTCTGCAGCTCACCTCTGAACTCTGGTCTGCCCCGACAAGGGCAGCAACTGTGGGTGGGGGTAGAGAAGGGTCGGGCATTTGAAGGCGACATTCACTCTGCTGGACTTGAGAGCCTCAGAGGGAAGGGCCATTGCCCAATCCACTTGAGCTGGGATATTTACTCGTGGTTTCGGTTATGGACTCCGTGGTGTTTTCCTATGAATTCCGGTTGTGGCATTTCCCCAAGTTAATGCCACGTTACTTCTCTCCTTTTTTATTAAAAGTTTTGTTTTCCACACGCAGACTGTGCGTGTGAGTGGGGAAGCGTTGCCTCCCACAGACGCCCAGGGGTGCTCTGTGAATTTCCCAGGTTACTGGGTGGGGGCTCCAGCCGGTTCTGTGATGGATGGATGGAGAAGAACCCCTAGATATCGAACCCGGCTCTAGTTGCTGCTGGAGCTACCTGGCAGAAGGGTCACACAAAGAACCACTTTCCTCTTGAGAAGCCTCTCAAAGGAGCTCACTGCCCTCCAAAATCCAAGTCCTTGGTACTGAGGGTGACCTCCCAAGAGCCAGGAGAGGAATTGTGGGTAAGTTCCCTATACAAATGTGGCTGTGTGAGGGACGAGAGCTCTTTCTCCTCAGAAGTTCCTGGCCGTGGGGCTTACATGGAGAAGAGATGAGGGCCAGTTGGGATTCGAGAAGCTGTCTGTTCCCAAGCTAGTGAAACGTCTCCTCTGGTGTCAGTTTTGTTCTTTGTTCAGTGTCACTTTAAGGGTTTGTTCCCAATAGGGATGTGAATGGGTTAACCCCAGGTACCTGATGGGCGAGTTGGAGAGAGCAGCCTTGGCTTGAAGATGGAACCAGGGATGGGAGGAACTGGGTGTCGGCGGGAACTGGATGGCAGGGGAAACCAGGGGATGGTGAGAAATGGGGGACAGGGAGAATTGGGGGATAAGACTAATTGGGCAGCAGGGGGAATTAGGGGATGGGGGAAAGGGGAACAGGGAAAATTGGGGGACAAGGGGAACTGGGAAGCAGGGGAAACCCGGAAGCAGTTGGGCGACAGGGGAACTGGGGACAAGGGAACCAGGATGTAGGGTGTGCCATGGAGCAGGGGGAACAGGGCAACTGGGGAACCAGGAGAACTGGAGGACAGGGGGAAATAAGCAACAGGGGGAACCAGGGGCCAATCAGAACTGGATGGGGGGTGTCATGTTATTGGATTTTAAAGTAAGAGGACTGATCACTGTTGCACCCACGGGTGATGTTTGCCCCAAATTCAGTACAAAGGACGCCATGTGAGGTGTCAAATGAAAGCTTATCCTCCACTGATTCTACGTGTGCTACTCATATAGGTGTGTGATGCCTGTGTGTGGAGCTAGGGCTATGGGCCCTGTGCTCGTACTGGGAATGCGCTCTGTCGGGGAGGAGCAATGGGCCTGTTGTGAGGAAGGACTGTTCAGTGTCTGGCCCGTGCTAACTAGCCCTGCTCCAAGGACAATGGCTCTCGGATTGGCCAGTACTCACCTGAGGGATGCGTCTGGGAACCTGCAGACTGGCCAGTGCCTCTTGGCTGCTGGCATGTGGAACACAGACAGGTCACGGGATCATGTGACCAGCTCCAATTTAGGAGACACCAGAAATATAAACATCCCAGGAGGGCGTCTCCATCTCATCGTCAAGCTTGCTCCTGATTCCACATGCAGCCTTGCGAGGGATAGAGAGCTGGGGAGGATTGCTGACCCGTCCTGACACAGGATGTGCACCAGAGACGTCTAAGCTAGCAGCTTGTAACAGCTCGCTAAGAGCCTGCATCCAGAACTTGGTGCCTGATGTATGTGATGTGTTCTCCTGAACAACCTTTCTCTCCACCTTTCCTTTCTTTTATTAATAAACCTTTAGATTGTAGATCCTAAAGGACTGGCCCAGGGAGCTCTTGTGGGTAAGATCTAAAGTGTAAATTGGCCGGGGACTGTGGCTGGATCTGTGGGACTGTTCGGAGTTGGTGAGATTGGGTTCTATAACCCCTCACCTGTGTGTAAGGTCCGGGGCTGATTGTGGCACAGGGAGAGCTGAGGTGTCCGAGGGGTTTTGCTTGTGAGGCTTCCTGCTGGCTGGGTTTGCAGCTGGAGCGCTCGGTGGGACTAGTGTGTGGCCTGTTTGGGAAAGGTCTCACGGTCAAGGGCTGTAAGTAGCCCTGGTTTTGAGCAAGTTGCCCTGAGCTGATGCCCTCAGTGGTACCCAGATCCAACCCGGATCACAGAGGAGGAACCGGGGACAGGGAAACTGAGGGACGGGGTAACCAGTGGACAAGGGAAACTGGGCAGCAGGTGGCGTTGAGTCAGGGAAACTAGGGAGCAGGGAGAAGTGGGGGGTGGGGACCAAGCTGGCAGCTGATGGACAGGTTCTCAGCAGGGGGGGTTGGCTGGACAGCCAGGCAAGGCTGCCAGGATGGCTCCACACTAAGGATCCTTGCGTTGAGGGGAAACAGAGAATGGGAGAGTTGCCCAGGTTTGGGGGAGGGGCAGGGGATGCAGGGATGAGTTGTACTCAGGCAGGGGAGCAGGCTGGGGCCGGGGCAGTGGGCGTGGGAAGGGCTGGAAGCAGAAGAGCTGGATGAATTCAAAGCCATCTGGGGTTTGGAGCCGCGGCCTCTCTGGCTCCGTGGGATCAGAACCGTGTTACCCATGGGGGCAGGAAGGGGAGGGGAGACCTGGGGGACAGAGACAATGGACCGGAGAGATGCAAGAAGGGACCAGAGAAGTTTATTAGGGGACATGTGCTCATTCCACTGCCCCTGCCCCCAGCGCAAGGAGAGGTGCTTCCCCCACTCATGGACTGTCACTCCCGCTTCCAAGCGCTCACCTCCAGCTGGTGCCACAGGGTGAGGTGCTCCACCCTGCAGGGGCTGGTGATGCTGACGTAACGGCCGTTCAGCTAAGGACCCCAGAACGGTGTCAGTGATAGTCCCGCAGCTGCAAAGAGCAGAAGACAAGAGGGAGAGGCTGAGATTAGGGAGCCCAGGCGAGTTGGCAGCAGGACTGACGGCCCTTTAACTCTGAGCCTGCAGAGGGCAAAGCACGGAGTGATAACGGACCCAGACGGCGTGTCCCTATTCCCGTCACCACCCGATGCAGACGAGGAATAAGACGTGCATTTTATCGGGTCATTAACTGCTGGAGCAGATCACTGAGGGCCACGGTGGATTCTCTTTCCTTTGCAGGCTTTAGATTAAGACTGGACATCTGCCTAGCGGAGACACTGCAGCTCGTGGGCTACCTGTCACAATGCTTGTTCTTCAAGATGCGTTACACACGTCCATTGCAACGTAGGTGTGCAAGTGCTCCGATCCAGACACTGGGGATTTTCCCCTAGGGCAGCCGTGGCCAACCCGAGGCTCACGAGCCACATGCGGCTATTCCTCCTTCACCCCTTCCCCTCCCGGGTGCAGCTCGCGGAGCCCCCCCCATGACTCGAAAGCTGCCCCCGTACCTCCAAAAACAACACCCCCCCTTTTTTTTGCAAGATCCTTATGCCTGTCCCGGAGAGGCATAAGGATCTTGCAGAAAAAGGGGGTTTTGTGCAAAACAGCCCTGGCCACTCTGCCTGTTTTTGCGCAAAAACCCCTTGCACAAAAACAGAACGCAAGAGAGCATGCAAACGAAGTGCAAGACAATGTGGATCATTTGCATTGCTTCTTGTGGCAAAAGTCATAGTGTAGCCGTAGCCTAGGAGCGGGGCTGGTGGGGGTTCTGGAATGGACGTGTGTGACACATCTCGAAGAGCAGCACTAACGAGAGGTGGGTAAGAGTTTTTAATTCACGTGCTTGCATGTGTCCATTCCCGCCTGGGTGACTTGCAAGCCGTGAGATCAGAGTGTGGAATTGCTCCTCCAAAGGGAGTGTCATCTCTGGCCTGCTGCATGACAGCCTAGTGTGTCTAGTATCTGGGTCAAAGTACAAAGGATGAATAGAAACAAGTAACACAAGCATGTAGGGGCAGAATTAGAAAGGTGAAGGAACAAAACGAGCGTAATCTACTCAGAGACATGCAGGCTGTGTCTACATTGGCGTCCCTTTCCAGAAAAGGGATGCTAATGAGACACATCGCAATTGCAAATCCGCGGGGGATTTAAATATCCCCCGCAGCATTTGCATTTACATGGCTGCCGCTTTTTTCCAGCTTGGGGATAAGCTGGAGAAAAGCGCCAGTCTAGACATGATTCTCCGGAAAATAAGCCCTTTTCCGGAGGATCTCTTATTCCTACTTGAAAGTTTTGCAATTGCGATGTGTCTCATTAGCATCCCTTTTCCGGAAAGGGATGCCAATGTAGACACAGCCAAAGGGTAACAAGGAAACATTCTACAAATATACTAGAAGCAAGAGGCAGACCAAGGACAGGGTAGGCCCATTGCTCACTGAGGAGGGAAAAACAAGAACAGGAAGTGTGGAAATGGCAGAGGTGCTTAAAGATTTTTTTCTGTCAGTTTTAACCAAGTAGCTTGGCAGTGATTGGATGCCTACAATAGCGTACGCTGGAGAAAGGGAGGTAGATTCAGAAGTTCAAATAGGAAGAGATGAAGTTAAAATCACTTAGAAAAGTTAGATGTTTCAAGACACCAGAACCAGATGAAATGCACCCTAGAATACTCAAGGGCGACATCTAGACTGGCATGATTTTCCGCAAATGCTTTTAACGGAAAAGTTTTCCCTTAAAAGCATTTGCGGAAAAGAGCGTCTAGATTGGCACAGACGCTTTTCCGCAAAAGCACTTTTTGCGGAAAAGCGTCCGTGCCAATCTAGATGCTTTTCTGCAAAAAAGTCCCGATTGCCATTTTTGCGATCGGGGTTTTTTTGCGCAAAACAAATCTGAGCTGTCTACACTGGCCCTTTTGCGCAAAAGGACTTTTGCCCGAACGGGAGCAGCATAGTATTTCCGCAAGAAGCACTGATTTCAGACAGTAGGAAGTCAGTGTTCTTGAGGAAATTCAAGCAGCCAGTGTTGACAGCTGGCAATTTTTTCCGCAAAAGGTACTGAGTCTCCCAGGGCTTCTGCTGCCTCACTAGACAGAGGTTGGCGCAGAAGAGACTGGGGTGTAACATAAAACGGGTTTCCAGTCACATTGTACCAGCTCCTTACCACTTGATCGTGGGGCGCAGCCCTGAGATATGACCTCAACCTCACACAGGGTGAGATTCCCTGCCCTGCCCGGGATGACGATGGTGATGTAGCGGCCTGCCAGGCCATTGCAGCAGATGGTGCTGAGAGCGCCAGGCTTGGTCTCCGTGATGGTCCCGCAGCTGAAGGAAAGAGCAGAAGCCAAGAAGACCAAACGAGATGGATGGATTCAAACTCAGAGTGCCTGGCGAAATTCAGCTCACTGCACTTAAGGAAATAGCCGAGCCAATCTGAGAACTATTATTGCATTTATAGAGACCTCATGAAGGATGGGTGTGGCTCTAGAGGACCAGAGAAGGGCAAGTTAATCCAGCTCTTCTGCTCCTGCCTTCATTCAGTAGCAAGGAATAGAGATTTTCAGAGCTTCCCAAAATTAGTCACCTTGAAGTGCAACCGTTTACAGCGCTGATAAAAAACACCGCATAGAAGTTTAAAGTGGCAGCTACTGGGTGGTTTGCCCTGTGCAGGATAACTGCATTAGAATTAATGAAAACGTGGTAAAAGATCAATATTTATCTTGATTTTCACATTATTCATTTGCATGTCAAGCCAATAAAGGTCAAAGTTCATTCTAAACTTCTCATGCTTCTCTATTTTGAATGTTGCGGGGAATCAAAGTTCTTGTTGAGTGTCAAGTACTGTTGGGCTGGCCGAGAGCTAGTGGGTGAGGTTCCCTAGGGCGGGGTGGAGTCTCCATCCCTAGGGGTGTTTAAGTCCCAACTTGACCAAGCCCTGGCTGGGATGATGGAGTTGGGGCTGGTCCTGCTTTGGGCAGGGGGCTGGACTTGATGCCTCCTGAGGGCTCTGGCCGCCCTGGGATTCTGTGATCAGAACTGTTGGAAAAATTCCCCAGTACACAAAATAGCTGTCAGTGGTTTATGGTCAGAGAGAGGGGCTTGTGGGCATTTGTCCTGTGTTAGATACGGTTCTATATTTTCATCTATGGCTCAGCCTCTCCACACAGCCTGCTGTGGCTCTGTTCACGCGTTACCCCCGGCAGGGCCTGAGTTCCCAACCCCTTCCTGCTCTTTGTGGCCTAGGCTGGGGCAGGTGCCACCAGACGACCGGCCACATGGGACGTGGGCAGGCTGGGGCTGATGCTGCCCGGGGCTCCAGGATTGCGGGTGCTGGAGCTGGCGGAGGCAGTGGGGCTTCTTTGGGAGCTGGTGGGGGAGTGACACAAAAGGAGGGGCAGGATCTCAGGCAGAAGGAACGGAGCCTGGAGGTAGCCTCCCCTACAGCCAGTTCACCTGCTGTCCATGAGGGGTAGTAAGGGCAGAAAGAAGCGGAGGGGAAAACGGGGTGAAATGGGGCAGGAAGTAGCAGGGCCGAGTAGAAAGAGGGCAGCAAGGGTGCGGGTAAAGGGGGGATGAACCCCGGGGAAGAACAGGAGCCATGCACCCCAGCAAATCAGAAAGATGGTGCCAATCCGTTTACACTCCCGCTAAGATTTGGGAGGGCCTGCAGGCCAAACGGATGGGCCACACCCACCCAGGCCCACTTGTGGTGAGGCCTCTGCACCACCGGCAAAGCACTCGCAGCCCCAGGCAGCTCGGAGGGGAAGCCCTGGCTGGCTATGAGACCCAGCCCCTGTGCCCGCGCCAGGAGGACTCATCTCGTTGCAGACAAGGGGGAAGCAACTCACAGGGGGTTGTTCTTGCCGTGGTTCACCAGGGAGTCTCCCACGTGGATCTCGGCCCCCTGCAACCTCTCCCCGCAGCACTCGTCTTCCAAGTGCTTCACGATCACCATGGAGACAGAATATCGGCTGACCAAGTCCACGTTCCACCAGGGCTCCATGTCACGCTGAGTTTGGCTGCAGGAGCCTTGTTCCAGCTTCCCATCGTGTTTTCCATCCACGGCCCTACCAGCCACGGCTTGTCCAGTCGTGTTCGCCAACGTGGACGACTGCGTGGCCGGACGTCCCAGCGCCAAGTTAAAAGCTGGACTCCGAGGGAGAGAAGAGGGGAGGTGGGACCTGCCCTGTGCCACTGGACAGGGGTTCTAGAAGCCCTGTCGCCCACACGGAGCCAGAGCTGCTTCCCAGAGATGACACGCAAGCCAGGCACGGCCTGAGAGCCAGGTTCACCGGGGGAGCCAGGGACCCGGGGGAGGGGAGTGACAACGCTTGGCGCTGGGGTCTCTTGGGGCTTGGTGCCTCTCTCAGGCCACCATGTCTCATACCCAGCTGGAGCTGCTCCCCTAGCAGGGATGGGGCACGATGTTCACATGGATCCCCCACTCCCGCCTGCCACTGCCAGCTGCAGCCCATGCCCAGGGGAGCAGTGGGAAGGGAAGAGTTCCCAGGGCTTCTGCTGCCTCACTAGGCCGAGGCTGGTGCAGAAGGGACTGGGGCGTAACATGAAAGGGAACAGGTTTCCAGTCACATTGTGCCGACTCCTTACCCCGTGGTTGTGAGACACAGCTCTGAGACAGAACCTCGACCTCACACAGGGACAGATACTCCGCCCTGCCCGGGATGGTGATGGTGACGTAGCGGCCCTGCCGGCCATTGCAGCAGATGGTGCTGAGGGATCCAGGTCTGGTGTCGTTAATGGTCCCGCAGCTAAAGGAAAAAGCAGACGCCAAAGAGACAAAACAAGGCAGATGTGGTCAAATCCATAGCGCCTGGTGAAATTCACCCGACAGAACCGAAGGAACTGGCTGAGCCAAGCTCAGAACTATTCATGATTTTACAGAGAACTCACGAAGGACAGTTTTGGTTCCAGAGGACTAGAGAAGGGCAAACCGTGGCCTAGAATTTGCCACATCCTCTTGTTTCCCCGTATTCAAAGACAGGAACAATCAGCCCAACATTAATACCTCAGAAGACACTGGAACACATTATGGAACAGTGTGAAAGCAGCAGGAGAAGGATGAAGTGATATTCCATAGCTAATGTGGATTTTCAAAGAACAACCCATGCTAGACGATCTGATGTTCTTCTTTAACAGATTAACTGGCCTAATGGATGGAAGGAAGTGGTAGATGTGACAGGAATGTATTTAATAAGGCTTTTGAGAGAATCCCAAATGACAGTTGTCTCATAAGCAAATTAGGGAAAGAGAGTCTAGACAAAATTACTATCAAGTGGGTGCAGAACTCTTTGAAGAAACATACACGGGGGCTGTGTCTACACTGGCCACTTATTCTGGAAAATCAGCCGCTTTTCCGGAATAACTTGCCAGATGTCTACACTGGCCCCTTGAATTTCCAGAAAAGCACTGACGAACTAATGTAAAATTGTCAGTGTTTTTCCGGAAAAACTATGCTGCTCCCGTTTGGGCAAAAGTCCTTTTCCAGAAAACTGTTCCGGAAAAGGGCCAGTGTAGACAGCACAGTAGTGTTTTCCGCAAAAAAGCCCTGATCGCGAAAATGATGATCGGGGCTTTTTTGCGGAAAAGCGCGTCTACATTGGCACAGACGCTTTTCCAGAAAAAGTGCTTTTCCGGAAAAGCATCCTGCCAATGTAGACGTGCTTTTTCCGGAAATACTTATAACAGAAAACTGTTCCATTTTAAGCATTTCCGGAAAAGGATGCCAGTGTAGACGTAGCCGGGGAGTAGTTAACAATAGTTGTTGGTCAAATTGAGGGCCTGTTTCTAGGAGGAACTCACAGGGACCTGTCCTGCATCAGGTACTGGTCTGTATTTTCATTAACGACTTTGCCGTTGGCGCATAGAGTACAGTTCTATGTTTGAAGGTAGAACCAAGCTGGGAGGGGCTGTAAGAACATTGGGGCTGCGTCTAGACTGGCAAGTTTTTCCACACGGCTGGGGGCTGCCAATTAGCTACATGGCTCCTGGCCACAGGAAAGGTCAGCGGCACCATTTCAGATTTTGATGGGGGGAGGGCAAATTTAACCATGATTCCGGGGGCTAGTTAGGCCCTTGATATCTCTAGTTGTCTGGGCAATAATTGAGCAGGCAGCTGACTGGAGCCTTGTGTCTACCTCCCATATGAAGGAGAGACAAATATTAGACCCAGTCAGCTGTACAACATGCTCCCACACTTTGTGGCAAGTCACTTATAGGATACTGCTGGGTTTCAACTTGCAAAATATAGTCGTACTGTTTTACCAACTCTGCGGAGGGGAGGTACCCCATTAGAACTCCTGGGCTCTATCTCAGGTTAGGGAGGGCAGTAGGGACTAGTGGGTTGCAGCAGGGGCAGATACATCTGGGTTGATGTAAGAACCTCAGAATGGCCGGACTGAGTCAGACCAAAGGTCCGTCTAGCCCAGTGTCCTGTCGGCCGACAGTGGCCAATGCGGGTGCCCCACAGAGAATGCACACAAGAAGCAATCATTGCATGATTCATCACATCATCCTTTTCCAGGCTCTGGCAAACAGGTGAGGGACGTGCAAAACACGGTGCTGGATCTCTGGCCACATGGGCTAATAGCCACCGAGGGACCTATTCTCCATGAACATATCTAGTTTTTTTTTTTTGAACCCTTACAGTTTTGGCCTTCACACCATCCTCTGGCAAGGAGTTCCACAGGTTAACTGGGAAGAACTATTTTCTTTTGTTTCTTTTGCTCAGGGAGTGCCCCTGGAAGGGCAACCTAGGAGAGGTGTCTGGGAGGGAAGAGCCTCCAAAGGGAGGAACTACGAGTGCCAAGCCCCTATGGGGGAGCTGCTCCCAGCTGAAAGTCCCTTGCCAGACAATGGCAGGTGCTCCAGATCCCAGATTAACATCACGCAGCTACTCGGAGGGGAAGGGACCAGGCTGAGGCTCCCTCAGCAAATGAGACCCAAGCCCTGTGCTGAGCTGGGAGAACTTAACTCGCCACAGAGAACGGGAAAGCAACTCACAGGGGATTGCTCTTGCCATTGTCAGTCAGGGAGTCTCCCACGTGGATCTCAGCCCCCTTCAGTCTCTTCCAATAGGAGCCGTCTTCTCTGTTCTTCACCATCACCATGGAGACGGAATGCCGCCGGCCCAAGTCCACGGTCCACCAGGGCTCCGTGTCACGCTTGGTGAGGCTGCAGGAGCCACGTTCCCAGACCCCATTGCGATTTCCATCTACAGCATTTCCTGCCATGTCAAATATCGTCCCCAGGAACGAAGACGACTGAGCAGCCTGACGTCGCAGCGCCAAGTTCTGAGCTGGAATCAGAAGGCGAGAAGAGGGGGGGTGGGACGTGCCCGTTGCCAGAAAGGGTGGGGCTCCACAAAACCTTTCTCCAGCAGAGCCAGAGCCGCTTCCTGGTGGTGACACACGAACCAGGGACTGTGTGAGGGCCAGGTTCACCGTGGGAGCCAGTGACTCGAGGAACGGGAGTGACAGCAGGTTGGTGCTGGGGTTACAGCTCAGAGAGAGCCTCTCTCAGCCACCACCTCCCATACCCCATTGGTGCTGCTGTTCACATGTTGCCTCCCCCGCCTGTCCCTCCCCTGCCAGGTGCAGCCCATGCCCAGGTAAGCAGTGGGAAGGGAAGTCTCCCAGGGTTTCTGCTTTCTCACTAGGCAGAGGCTGGCACAGAAGGGACTGGGGCGTAACATGAAAGGGAACAGGTCTCCAGTCACATTGTACCAGCTCCTTACCCCCTGGTGGTGTGATACAGCCCTGAGATAGAACCTCGACCTCACACAGGGACAGATACTCCGCCCTGCCCGGGATGACGATGGTGACGTAGCGGCCCTCCAGCCCACTGCAGCAGATGGTGCTGAGGGATCCGAGACTGGGGTCGTTGATGGTCCCGCAGCTAAAGACCAGAAGAGAAGAGGAGCAAGCAAGACTGATGTATTCAAATACATAGTGCCTGATGAAATTCACCCGTCAGTGCTTAGGGAAATAGCTGAGCCAATCTCAGAAGCATGAATGATTTTATAAAGAGCTTTCAAAGGACGGGTGAGGTCCCAAGGGACTAGAGAAGGGCAGACATTGCTCCTGTCATTGAAAACAGGGACCAAAGAGGAAGTGAGAAATTCTAGACCTATCAGCTCAACTTTGATACCTCAGGAGACACTGGAACAAGTGATCGAAGCGGGAGGATAATACAATGTTATGTGACAGCTGATTAGTGAAGAACAACTCATGCCATATCTATCCAATGCTCTCCTTTGACAGAGTAACTGGCCTAACTGGGAGAAGTGGAAACCATAGATGTGGTAGATCTCGATTTTAGGAAAGCTTTTGACAGAATCCCACATGACATTCGCCTCATAAGCAAATTAGGAAAAGAGCATCTAGATTTAATTACTATCAAGTGGGTGCAGAACTGTTTGAAAAAAACATACAAGGGACCAGTGAACAATAGTTGATGGTCAAACTGAGGGTCTGTAGCTAGTAGGATTTCGTAGGGTCTGTCCTGTGCTGGGTTCTGTTCTGTATTTTTATGATGACTTCGACATTGACGCACAGAGTACAGTTATACATTTGTGCTTAGAACCGAGCTGGGAGTAAGGATTAAATTCAAAATGATGTTGATAATGTGAAGAATTGGCCTGAAAACTAGAAGATAAAATTCAATAAACAAAAGTGCAAAGAACTGCGCCCAAGAAAAAAAATGTCCAACTTCAATATATTAGACCCACTCAGCTCTAAGACATATTCTGAGGTCTTGTGGCAAGTCATTTACTGGATACTGTTAGGTTTAGAATTTTAAAATACATACGGTTTTTTTTTTACTAACTCTGTGGAGGGAGAGCGACCCCAGTAGAACGCCTGGGCTCTATCTCAGGTTAGAGAGGGCAGTGGGGTCTAGTGGGCTACACCGGGACAGACACATCTGGGTTTGATGTAAGAACCTCAGAATAGCCAGACTGGGTCAGACCAAAGGTCCATCTCACCCAGTGTCCTGTCTGCCGACAGCGGCCAGTGCCAAGTGCCCCAGAGGAAATGCGCACAAGAGGCAATCATTGCGTGATTCATCTCCTCACCCATTCCCAGCCTCTGGCAAACAGAGGTGAGGGACATAGAATCATAGAATAATAGGACTGGAAGGGACCTCGAGAGGTCATCGAGTCCAGCCCCCCGCCCTCAAGGCAGGATCAAGCTCCGTCTACACCATCCCTGACAGATGTCTATCTAACCTGTTCTTAAATATCTCCAGAGAGGGAGATTCCACCACCTCCCTTGGCAATTGATTCCAATATTTGACCACCCTGACAGTTAGGAATTTTTTCCTAATGTCCAATCTAAACCTCCCCTGCTGCACTTTAAGCCCATTACTCCTTGTCCTGTCCTCAGAAACCAAGAGGAACAAATTTTCTCCTTCCTCCTTGTGACACCCTTTTAGATATTTGAAAACCGCTATCATGTCCCCCCTTAATCTTCTTTTTTCCAAACTAAACAAGCCCAGTTCATGAAGCCTGGCTTCATAGGTCATGTTCTCTAGACCTTTAATCCTTCTTGTCGCTCTTCTCTGTACCCTTTCCAATTTCTCCACATCTTTCTTGAAATGTGGTGCCCAGAACTGGACACAGTACTCCAGCTGAGGCCTAACTAGTGCAGAGTAGAGCGGCAGAATGACTTCACGAGTTTTGCTTACAACACACCTGTTGATACAACCTAGAATCATATTTGCTTTTTTTGCAACAGCATCACACTGTTGACTCATATTCAACTTGTGGTCCACTATGACCCCTAGATCCCTTTCCGCCATGCTCCTTCCTAGACAGTCGCTTCCCATCTTGTATGTATGGAACTGATTGTTCCTTCCTAAGTGGAGCACTTTGCATTTCTCTTTATTAAACCTCATCCTGTTTACCTCTGACCATTTCTCTAACTTGCTAAGGTCATTTTGAATTATGTCCCTATCCTCCAAAGAAGTTGCAACCCCACCCAGTTTGGTATCATCTGCAAACTTAATAAGCGTACTCTCTATCCCAATATCTACATCATTGATGAAGATATTGAACAGTACGGGTCCCAAAACAGACCCTTGCGGAACTCCACTTGTTATCCCTTTCCAGCAGGATTGTGAACCATTAACAACAACTCTCTGACTACGGTTATCCAGCCAATTATGCACCCACCTTATCGTGGCCCTATCTAAGTTATATTTGCCTAGTTTATCAATAAGAATATCATGCGAGACCGTATCAAATGCCTTACTAAAGTCTAGGTATATGACATCCACCGCTTCTCCCTTATCCACAAGGCTCATTATCCTATCAAAGAAAGCTATCAGATTAGTTTGGCATGACTTGTTCTTCACAAACCCATGCTGGCTATTCCCTATCACTTTATTACCTTCCAAGTGTTTGCATATGATTTCCTTAATTACCTGCTCCATTATCTTCCCTGGGACAGACGTTAAACTGACGGGTCTGTAGTTTCCTGGGTTGTTCTTATTCCCCTTTTTATAGATGGGCACAATATTTGACCTTTTCCAGTCTTCTGGAATCTCCCGTCTGCCATGATTTTTCAAAGATCATAGCTAAAGGCTCAGATACCTCCTTTATCAGCTCCTTGAGTATCCTGGGATGCATTTCATCAGGACCTGGTGACTTGCTGACATCTAACTTTCCTAAGTGATTTTTAACTTGTTCTTTGTGTATCCTATCTTCTAAACTTACCCTCTCTCTGCTTGTATTCACTACGTTAGGCACACCTCCAGACTTCTCGGTGAAGACATGTACAACATGGTGCTGGATCTCTAGTCACATGGGCTAATAGTCACTGAGGGACCTATTCTCCATGAACGTATCTAGTTCTTTTTGAACCGTTACAGTTTTGGCCTTCACAGTATCCTCTGGCAAGGAGTTCCACAGGTTGACTGTGAAGAAATACTTTCTTTTGCTTCTTGTGTTTCTTTTGCTCAGGGAGTGTCCCAGGAAAGGCAACTAGGAGAGGGATCCGTGAGGGAAGAGGCATCAAAGGGGAGAGCTACAAGTGCCAAGCCCCTAAGGAAGAGCTGCTCCCAGAAGAAAATCCTTCACCAGACAGTGGCAAGTGCTCCAGATCACACAGTAATGACATGGTTTGCGCTCTGGCCTAGGGCTACTTGGTCCTGCCTTGGCACGGGGGGGGGGGGGGGGTGGAAGGGATGGCCCCTGGGGGTGGCTTCCTGCCCTTCCTGTCTGTGTATCTGCATGCGGGGAATGTAGCCCTACAGCTCAGATTTGGATGGGGCGGGATGGTAAGTGGATGGGCCACACTCCAGCCAGACCCACCCATGCCTATGCCCTTGCACCACTGGGAAAGGACTCCCAGCATCCGGCTGCTCAGGGGGAAAGACGCCCGGAAGTTGCTCCCTATTGCCAAATGAGACCCAAGCCCTGTTCCTGATCTGGGAGGACTTATCTCACCGCAGACAAGGGGGAAGCAACTCACAGGGGGTTGTCTTTGCCATAGTTCACGAAGGAGTCTCCCACGTGGATCTGGGCCCCCTGCAGCCTCTTCCAACAGCACTCGTCTTCTCTGTTCTTCACGATCACCACAGAGACCGAATGCCGCTTGCCCAAGTCCACGGTCCACCACGGCTCCGTGTCACGCCCGGTGTGGCTGCAGGAGCCTTGTTCAAAAATCCCTTTGTGACTTCCATCCACTGCTCTTCCAGGCTCAGATTTTTCAATCTGATCACTGAATGTGGACGACTGCGTGGCTGGACGTCTTAGTGCCAAGTTCTGAGCTGGAATCAGAGGGTGAGAAGAGGGGATGTGGGACTGGCCCATTGCCTGTGGGGGGTGGGCAATAGAAGCCCTTTGTCCCACCCGAAATCTGAGCCACTTCCTGGTGGTGACACACAGGAACTTAGGGTCTGTGTGAGAGCCAGGTTCACAGTGGGAGCCAGGCCCATGGGGCTAGGAGTGACAGCAGGTTGGTGCCGGGGTTTCAGCTGAGACAGCATGTTCACATGGAGCCTTCTACACCTACCCCTGCCAGCTGCAGCCCATGCCCCGGTGGGTGGTGGGAAGGGAAGACTTTCCCAGGGTTTCTATTGCCTCACTAGACTGAGGCTGGCACAGAAGGGACTGGGGTGTAACATAAAAGGGCACGTCACTGTGCCGGCTCCTTACCCTCTGGAGGTGCGGTGCAGTCCTGAGAGACCCCAGGCCCTGCGAGGATCCCAATCGCCATCCACAGGCACCAGAGAAGCGCCATCCTCGCACTGCCAACACAGGAGATCAAAATCAGCTACGGTCATGGCGCGGTTCAGGTGGCACCTCCCACCCACCGGCTGGGTCTGATTTTTCCAAGAAGGAAACTGAGGCACAGGGAGCAGCCAGTTGTCTAAGATCCTGAAGCAGGTGTGGGGCAAACCTGTGGCTGGAACCAGGGTGCCTGACAATCTATCCCCCTCCTCTGCCCACTGCACCATCTCACTGTGTGCCGATGAGTTTCCACTGGCCTTTTGGAGACATAACAGCTCATCCAGTGAACCTGCTTCAGAGAGCATCTTTCTCTAGCCCCCTCCCTCTTCCCTTCTCCTATTTATTTCAAGTTTTCATATCCCCTACTCATAACTCCGGTCATCTGAAGGAGTGGGCTGTGCCCACGAAAGCTCACGATACCATCTACATGTTTTGTTAGTCTATAAAGTGCTACCGGACCATTTGTTCGGTTTTTTTAGATGCTTAGTGTCCAGCATACTAGCCACTAGCCACATGTGGCTATTTGGCCAGTTGAATGTGGCTAGTTGGCCAGCTGAGTGCGGCTATTTCACTTTAGCAGTAGTTTCTAGAGTGGCTACTGCTCCAAAACTGGTTGGACACCATGGCTGTTTCTACACTGATGCGATCTCGCGCAAAAGCGGCCGCTCTTGTGCAAAAACTTGCTGCCTGTCTACACTGGCTGTGTGTTCTTGCACAAGTAAACTGACGTTCTCATGTATAAAATCAGGGCTTCTTGCACCAGAACTCTGACGCTCCTGCTCAGGAATAAGCCCTCTTGTGCAAGAGCTCTTCCAGAAGAGGCCAGTGTAGACAGGCAACATGAATTTCTTGCGCAAGAAAGCCCTATGGTTAAAATGGCCATCAGAGCTTTCTTGCGCAAGAAAGCGTCTACACTGGCACGGATGCTCTTGCGCAAAAGCACATGCCAGTGTAGACGCTCTCTTGTGGAAGAGTTTTTGCAGAAGAACTCTTCCGCAAAAGAGTTCTTGCGCAAGAAGCTGCCAGTGTTGACGTAGCCTCCAAGTCCAGATCCTTTCATTTCCTTCTCTATGGGGCAATCAGGTTTTGTACACCAGTCAAATAAAGGGCTGGTCAGAACTGTTCAGCCAAAGAGCATTGGAAAGTTAAAGCTGAGACTCTTTAGCCAACGCTTTCTAGTTTCTCTGGAAATTCACCTGCTATTAGAAATTACTATAAGCAAAGTAAATTATCATGGGATAAGCAGGAGGGTCTGCTTGTCAAGTGGAAACTGGTTAAAAGTGAAAACAAAAGACAGGACTATGCAGCACTTTAAAGACTAACAAGTTGGTTTATTAGGTGATGCGCTTTCGTGGGCCAGACCCACTTCCTCAGATCAAATAGTGGAAGAAAATTGGCAGGACCATATATACCAAAGGATACAATCAAAAACAAGTGAACACATATAAAATTGACAAATCAGATTTTAGAACAGAGGGGAGTGAGGGGGGAAGGTTAGTGTCTGTGAGGTAATGTCATTAGGGGTGATAATTGGGGAAGCTATCTTTGTAATGGGTGAGATAATTAGCATCTTTGTTAAGGCCCATATGTAAAGTGTCAAATTTAAGCATGAATGACAGTTCTGAGGCTTCTCTTTGAAGTCTGGAGTTAAAATCTCTTTGAAGCAATAGGCATGTTTTAAGGTCATTGAGAGAATGGTCAGTCTGGTTAAAATGGCAAGCGACAGTTTCCTCTCTGTGAGAGAGCCTGATGTCTGTTTTGTGGGCATTGATTCTTTGGCGAAGTGTCTGAGAAGTTTGTCCAATATACATAGCAGACGGACACTGTTGGCACATGATGGCATAAATTATATTTCTGGACGAACAGGACTATGTGTTCTTGATCTTGTAACGAGCATGGTTAGGTCCAATAATGGTTGTCAGCAGAGTAAATATGTGGACAAAGCTGGCACCAGGGTTTGTTGCAAGGGAAAGCTCCAGGGCTGGTATTAGTGTGGTATGTCCTGTGGTTGTTGGTAAGAATCATCCTGAGGTTAGGTGGGAAGAAATAAATGGTCAGTTTTCAGAAGAGGTAACTAGTGGTATCCCGCAGGGATTCAGTACTAGAATCGATTCTATTCGACTGATTCATAAATGATCTGGAGAAAGGGGTAAACAGGGAGGTGGCAGATTTTGCAGATGTTACAAAACGGATCAAGATAATGAAGTCCAAAGCAGACTGAAGAATTTCAAAAGGATCTCACAAAATTAGGTGACCGGGCAACAACATGGCAAATGAACGTTAATGCTGATAAATGCAATGTAATGCATATTAGAAAACATACTTCCAACGATATGGATACATTGATGGGAACAAAATCAGCACGTACCACTCAAGAGAGAGATTTTGAAGTCGTCTCTTACAACAGCCTCTCAATGTACAACAACAGTGAAAAAAGCCAGCAGAACGTTAGGAACCATTAAAAAGGGATAGTAAATAAGACAGAGAATATCTTATTGCCACTATAGAACGGATGTGGTTGCCTCATCTCAAAAAAGATATCTTGGAATTGGGAAAAGGTCGGAAAAGGGCAACAAAAAATATTTGAGGCTTGGAACGGCTGCCATGTGAGGAGAGTTTAATACGAATGGGACTTTTCAGCTTTGAAAAGAGATTAAGGAGGGATAAGACAGAAGTCTATAAAACACATCGGCTACGTCTAGACTGGCATGATTTTCCGGAAATGCTTTTAATGGAAAAGTTTTCCGTTAAAAGCATTTTCGGAAAAGAGCGTCTAGATTGGCACGTAGAATAGTGATAGAGATGTAGCCGTGTTAGTCTGGTGTAGCTGAAACAAAATACAGGACTATGTAGTCTTTAAACCATCTTGTTAGTCTTTAAAGTGCTACATAGTCCTGTAGATTGGCACAGACGCTTTTCCGCAAAAGCACTTTTTGCAGAAAAGTGTCTGTGCCAATCTAGACGCGCTTTTCCGCAAAAAAGCCCCAATCGCCATTTTCGCCATCAGGGCTTTTTTGCGGAAAACAAAGCTGAGCTATCTACACTGGCCCTTTTGCGCAAAAGTTTTGCACAAAAGGACTTTTGCCCGAACGGGAGCAGCATAGTATTTCCGCAAAAACACTGACAATCTTACATGAGATCGTCAGTGCTTTTGCAGAAATTCAAGCGGCCAGTGTAGACAGCTGGCAAGTTTTTCCAGAAAAGCGGCTGATTTTCCGGAAAAACTGGCCAGTCTAGATACAGCCATCTGGTTTGGAGAAGGTAAATAAGGAAAAGTTATTGACTTGTTCCCATAACACAAAAACGAGGGGGGTCGCCCGATGAAATGAACAGGTAGCATTTGTCAGAAGCTTGGTCCCTGTTCTGCTCACTCCCTTTGGGGCACTTGGCATTATTGGTCACATAGGTAAAGTGCATGTCAGAGGTTTTGTAATGATGCAAAAACCAAACGTTTAAATCCCAGCAAATTCACAGCCAGGATTCAATATAATAAAGATCCAAACATGTATGAAAGTGCATAGCAAAGGCACCCAAAGAGCCTTAAATCTATCCTGTACGTGTCCCAGAAGGAAAAAAACCATTAATGTGTCTTTAATAATCAGTGTAATGTTATCTGAGTTCCCACCCACAGAAATGTCTTAGTCACATGGTGCACAGTAGGGCAGAATTAAGGTTTCTGCTGACAAAGAATGTTTGTGCAATGAAGCACAAGCGGAAAAAGCTGGAATTGACTATAGAACACACTCTTCAAATGTAGCCCAGGTACAAAACGGTGAGTTTAACTGAATAGAAAGTGGAAGAGTTTGTGGTGGGGCAGAGTTAAGGTTGTTTATGAGGCCTAATGTGACCTTAACATCTTTGGATTTCTTTAAGTTTAACCTTAACTGTTAATTTCCTGTGTTTATGATACTTGTTTTCCAGATAAGGGCATCATTTGTCATGTAGTTTACTCTGCGTTACTCATATGCACTCTCAGCCAGAACTCTGAATTCTCCTAGTTTTTTTTTAATAAAAAGTGCCAGCCCCCCGCGGCGTGACAAAGAGGGAATTGTCTGCAATACGTCTGTGAATGAGGGCGCGGCACGTACCCAGCTATGGGCTGCTATCCAGTGGGCACAGAAGGGATAAAAAGCAGCTGTTGGGGCAGAGCAGGAGACATGAGGGGCTGGCCCCCAACTGTCTGGGATGGAGTGAGGGTCCTTAAGGCACTGACTGAACCCCACTCAGATCACAACCCTTCCTAGACAACATGGGGAGCCGCCCAGCAAAGCCCGTACCTTGGGCATCTACCTCACTTCCAGAGGATTTCCCTGGGGCGGATGCCCGCTCACCCTTCCAGCCCCACTTCCACCCTCGTCTGAGGACTCCGCCGGAGCCTGGCTCTTTTGCCAATGGCACTGGGGTGAATCGCACCCTCGCTGTATCGAGGGAGTGTCTCTGGAAGGGCTTTAAGTCAGAGGGGCCATGGCCTCGCCTGGCAGGAGGCAAAGGCAGGTATAAAAGTCCACTGATCAGCTGGGGCAGAAGGGAAGAGGGACTCACCAGCTCACCTGGGCACCTGCCGTCACCGGCTTTGGGAGACAGGTAGAAACTCCAGTTCTTGTCCAGGAGCTTCAACCGCTACAGCCTTGTTATCCCGTCTTGGGCCGGTCTGTGGGTGTCCAGCCGCTTTTATCCAGTTCCCAGTGGGTGGCACGGTGACTGGTTACTGCTTTGCAAGCCGACGGACACGGACCAATGAGGAAGTGACTAACGAAGTCAAGTTTGCCAACAGTGACTCGATGTCCCACTTTTAAAGGGACTGTCCTGCCTTTCAGCCTTCCCGGCTGTGTCCCTGCGCTAAAAAACGGGCCAGTTGTCAGATGTCTTTGTCTCTCCCCTCCAGTCAGTACTGGTGGGTCCTGCTGCTGGCCGGAGCTTTGCTCCCAGCTGCTCCCCCAAGTATTGCACAGGGTCGATCCCCCACAGATATTAGTCCCAGACAGAACAAACGCAACCAACTTACTTAAGTACCAACTTTACACAGATCTTACGAGAAAGAACCATCAGAAATAACCGTAACAAGTCCAACTTACTCTCTGCAACGTCACTTGGCTACCTTAGGGTCCACATCCATTATCTGCACACTTCTACAGGGACACAAAAGAGAGAATGAAATCAATCGAAACCGGTCAGTCCCCACAGTGTCAGAGTGAGAAGAAGCACATGGGAGGTTTTTTCGGGTAAGAAAGACAATACCCCCTGTTTGAGAATACAACATAAAATGCAGCATGTGAATTTATTCACACACACACACACACACACACACACACATCCTGCAGCCGTTGTTATAGTTACCAGTCTGTGGCTCAGACCAACCTAATGGCTAGTTAGATTGGACCCAAGCAGAGATGCCAGGTTTGGTCAGTCATGAACCGATGCTTTGAGGCTTTGCAGAAGGGAACCCAGTGAGACACCCCGTCTTCGATACAAGTTTTTTCTTACGCAGGTCTGTACGTTTTGCTGTGCTCCATTGTCATTAATTACTTAGCACCAAATAGTTATTTTTAGATTGCTTCCATTGTCACAGAATCACAGATTATTAAAACTGGAAGGGACCTCGAGAGATCATCAAGTCCAGTCCCCTGCCCTCACGGTAGGACCCAGCACCATGTTTTAGAGATCATTCCTGGCAGAAGTCTATCCAACCTGCTCTTAAATATCGCCTTTGATGGAGATTCCATGACCTCCCTAAGCAATTTATTCCAGTGTTTCACCACCCTGCCAGGCAGGTAGTTTTCCCTAATGTCCAACCTAAACCTCCCTTGCTGCAATTTAAGCCCATTGCTTCTTGTCCTATTATCAGACATTAAGGAGAACAATTTTTCTCCCTCCTCCTTGTAAAACCCTTTTAGATACTTGAAAACTGCTCTCGTGTCCCCTCTCAGTCTTCTCTTTTCCAAACTAAACAAGCCCAATTCTTTTAGTCTTCCCTCATAGCTCATGTTCTCTAGACCTTTCATCATTCTCATTGCTCTTCTCTGGACCATCTCCAATTTCTCCACATCTTTCCTGAAATGTGGTGCCCAGAACTGGCCACAATACTCCAAGGCCCAAGTAGAGTAGAGTAGAGTGGAAGAATGACTTCTCATCCCAGAATCATGGCTGCATTAGCATTTTGATGACTTTCTCTGGGTGTTGGCACATTCTGATCTCGATAGGACTTTGTTATTTTTAACTCCGGGGGTGCTTCAGGGTCATCAATCTGTCCCTTGTTACTCATTAGGTACAGCGGGTGCATTTGATAGTCTCTTGTTGACCCTGAGTTTCCAGCCCCACGCTTGGCCATCTGGACGCTGTAATGGCCTCCACTCTTATCTTTCCCCGTGCGTGCATTCCTCGCTCGCACAAACGAGGATTACATCGTTTCTTTCATACACACCGCACAGAACATTCTTGCTAATTGTTACAGAATTTTCCACATTAAAAATCTAATAGAAGCCTTCATTAAATCTTACATTCTAAGGGCAAAAGGGTGAGCACAGTGAGTCACGAGAACTCTTCTGGTCTGTTCCCGCCTTTACATCAGTGACAGACACAGACAGCCTGAGGCATCTCTACCACGGGCACGTTCTGCTACTCAGAAAGGGTGGCCGGCAGGGCTCACCGAGCCATATTACATCATACCAAGCTAAAACGAATGATTAAAACTCCACATTTCAGCTACACTCCAATCCCACAGTTCTGTGGTTCCGACAGAAACTCCGAGTTCCCAAAGCCTGAGGCTCTGATCACTTGAGCCTCAGAGATTTAAATCCCCCACCAGCTAGAGGACAAATACGAAACTGAGAACAGCAAAACACGTCTGGCTCATGACATTCAATGGGAGAAAGGTGGCGGCAATGTGAACAAAACAGTTTGGCTCCGATCACCCAACATTCAAAGGACAGGATGAACATGGGCAGCAAGCAGGGGTGTCTGGGGGAGGTTCCTGGACTCTGGGGCTGGGGAGGCTGCAGGCACTAGCCAGTTTTGGGCAGGGGCTGGCAGCTGTGGCGGGGGGTACCAGAGTTCTGGGGCACACGGAAGGGCAGGGCCTGGGGGGGGAAGAGCAGGGGGCTAGTTTCTCCCAGCCAGAGGTTCCCGAGCCGCCCATTAAAATAAAAAGTGATTGTTCCCTCGCTTTCTAATGACCATGGACCGCACGGCCCTGCGGGAGGGTTAACGCTGCCACGGATCTGCTGGGGCCTGCTTCCCAGGCTGCCCAGTGCACACGGCCATACCCAGCTCCAGAAACGACTTGTGCCTCTGCCTAGCAACAACGATTCACACTCGACTCAGTCCTATCCACCTCCCAACAGACGTCTGCAAGAGAGCTTGCCTACGCGGCACTTGTGTTCCACACCCCTTTGACAAACAACTCCATCGAACTCCAGAAACCTGCCAAAACTCAACGCACCCTCCCCAGCTGCCACTACGGAGCAGCCCCCCACACAAGCAAGGAAATCGTTTTCAGGGGGAAAGGTCTAATCATGCATTCCCTCCGGGCCAGACTGGGAGGGACTTCTGGGGTTGGATGCTTGTTTGTTTTCATAGAATCCTAGAACTGGAAGGGACCTCGAGAGGTCATCAAGTCCGGTCTCCTGCCCTCATGGCAGAACCCAGCACCTCTAGATCATCCCCGACAGGTGTCATGTCCTTATCAGGTCCCCTCTCACGGTACGTCTACCCTGCGGGATTTTTCCGGGATAGCAGAGGTATCCAAGAAAAACTCCACCCCGTCCAGGCAACACGTTTGCGCTTCCGCTTTTCTTTGCTTCTAATTCTTCCTGCTGTTATTCTGCAGCTGCTACGTCAGAGGCTGACGTTTTCCCTGCTGCTGCCAAGGCAACCCATCTACAGCTTTTCCCAGTAGGGATGTAAATGGGTAACCGGTTAAGCCTAGGGACCAGACGGGTGAGTTGGCGAGAGCAGCCCTGGCTTGCAGATGGAACCAGGAGGTGGGGGGGAACTGGCTGTCAGGGGAAGTCAGGTGGCAGCGGAAACCGGGGGACAAGAGGAATGGGACAGCGGGGAACCAGGGAACTGCGGGAATCCAGGGACAGAGAATCAGGAGACGAGACGCATTGGGCAGCGGGGGAATTAGGGGAAGGGGGGAATTAGGGGAACAGGGAGAACTGGGGACAGGGAGAATCAGGGGACAAGGGGAACCAGGTGGCAGGGGAAACCAGGGAGCAGGGGGAATCGCGGGGCAGGGGGGAATTGGGGGACAGGGGAACTGCAGGACGAGGGAAGCAGGCTGTAGGGAGTGCCATGGAGCAGGGGGAACAGGGGAATCAGGAGAGCTGGAGGACAGGGGATCTGAGGAGCAGGGGGAACCAGAGTCCAGTGAGAAATGGATGGCAGGGAAACCAGGGGACAGGGAAACTGAGGAACAGGGGAAACACTGGACAAGAGAAACTGGACAGCGGGTGGTGTTGGGTCAGGAGAACTGGGGAGCAGGGAGAAGGGGGGCAGTGGAACATGGGGATAGGAGAATCGGGGGTCAGGGGACCTGGGGAGCAGGGAGAAGTGGGGGCAGGACCCCATCTGGGAGCTGGGTTCTCAGCAGGTGGGTTGGCTGGACTGATGGGGGCGGGAGCAGCCAGGCCAGGCTGCAGGACGGCCCCACACTTGACTCAGTCCCAGCCTTGGCCGACCGGGCGACCTCTCCCTTTGCCAGGCGGCTCCTGGATCTCAGGCTGCACCAGGCCCACTGCGGCGCGTGGCAGTGGGGAGACGGGAGAGCAGCCCATAGCCACTGGATGCAGTGGGGAGCACGTGGGGGGGCAACTGAAGAATTTGATGTCAAGCAACTTCCGCATACTGCATCCCCAGCAGCACCCTGACCCCTGTGTGCCCCCCCGTGGCATCCTGACCCCGTGTGCCCCACCCCTGGCATCCTGACCCCATGTGCCCCACCCCTGGCACCCTGACCCCGTGTACCCCCCCAGCGGAACCCTGACCCCGTGTGCCCCACCCCTGGCATCCTGACCCCATGTGGCCCCCCCATGGCACCCTGACCCCGTGTGCCCCACCCCTGGCACCCTGACCCCATGTGCCCCACCCCTGGCACCCTGACCCCGTGTGCCCCACCCCTGGCACCCTGACCCCGTGTACCCCCCCAGCGGAACCCTGACCCCGTGTGCCCCACCCCTGGCACCCTGACCCCGTGTGCCCCACCCCTGGCACCCTGACCCCGTGTGCCCCACCCCTGGCATCCTGACCCCATGTGGCCCCCCCATGGCACCCATGTGTACCCCCCCAGCAGCACCCTGGCCCCTGTGTGCCCCCCCGTGGCACCCTGACCCCTTGTACCCCCCCCAGCGGAACCCTGACCCCATGTGCCCCACCCCTGGCACCCTGACCCCTGTGTGCCCCTCCGTGGCACCCTGACCCCGTGTGCCCCCCCAGCGGAAACCTGACCCCGTGTGCCCCACCCCATGGCACCCTGGCCCTTGTGTGCCCCACCCCTGGCACCCTGACCGCTGTGTGCCTCCCCAGCAGCACCCTGACCCCTGTGTGCCCCACCCCTGGCACCCTGACCCCATGTGCCCCCCGTGGCACCCTGACCCATGTGCCCCCCCATAGAACCCTGACCTGTGTGCCCCCCAGCAGTATCTGACCCCTGTACCCGCAGCTGCACCCTAATCCCCAGTGGATAGAGCAGGCAGAGCTCCTGGGTTCTACCCCAGTCTAAGTGGGAGAGGGGTCTAGAGGTTAGAGCGAGCATGTCAAAAAGGATGTGGACGCACTGGAGAGGGTCCAGTGGAGGGCAACCAAAATGATTAGGGGGCTGGAGCACACGACCTATAAGGAGAGGCTGAGGGAGTTGGGTCTGTTTAGTCTGCAGAAGAGAAGAGTGAGGGGGGATTTAATAGCGGCCTTCAACTTCCTGAAGGGAGGTTCCAGAGAGGCTGGAGAGAGGCTGTTCTCAGTAGTGACAGGTGGCAGAACGAGGAGCAATGGGCTCAAGTTGCAATGGGGGAGGTTTAGGTGGGATATTAGGAAAAACTATTTCCCTAGGCGCGCGGTGAAGCACTGGGCTGGGTTCCCTAGGGAAGTAGTGGAGTCTCCATCCCTAGAGGTGTTTAAGTCTCGGCTTGACAAAGCCCTGGCCGGGTTGATTTAGTTGGATTGGTCCTGCTTTGGGCAGGGGGCTGGACTCGACCTTCTGAGGTGTCTTCCAGTTCTATGATTCTATGATTCCTGAAAATAACCAGCGTAGCAGCATTGCACAAGGGGGGTTTTCTTGCGCAAGAGGGGCAGTGTAGACAGCTCCTTGTGGCGCAAGAGCCTCTTCTGCAAAAAATGGCGGCTCATTAGGTATGTAAATGAGGCTCAGCGATATTCCACGCTTAGCCTCATTTGCATATTTCTGGCACAGGAACCCGCCAGTGTAAACAACGCCTTGGGTTCTACCCCTGTCTCTAAGCAGGAGAGGGGTCTAGTGGTTAGAGCGAGCAGGACTCCTGGGTTCTACCCCTGTCTCTGAGCGGGAGAGGGGTCTAGTGGTTAGAGTGAGCAGGACTCCTGGGTTCCATTCCTGTCTCTAAGCGGGAGAGGGGTCTAGTGGTTAGAGCGAGCAGGACTCCTGGGTTCTACCCCTGTCTCTGAGCGGGAGAGGGGTCTAGTGGTTAGAGCGAGCAGGACTCCTGGGTTCTACCCCTGTCTCTGAGCGGGAGAGGGGTCTAGTGGTTAGAGCGAGCAGGACTCCTGGGTTCTACCCCTGTCTCTAAGTGGGAGAGGGGTCTAGTGGTTAGAGCGAGCAGGACTCCTGGGTTCTACCCCTGTCTCTGAGCGGGAGAGGGGTCTAGTGGTTAGAGCGAGCAGGACTCCTGGGTTCTACCCCTGTCTCTAAGCAGGAGAGGGGTCTAGTGGTTAGAGCGAGCAGGACTCCTGGGTTCTACCCCTGTCTCTGAGCGGGAGAGGGGTCTAGTGGTTAGAGCGAGCAGGACTCCTGGGTTCTACCCCTGTCTCTGAGCGGGAGAGGGGTCTAGTGGTTAGAGCGAGCAGGACTCCTGGGTTCTACCCCTGTCTCTAAGCAGGAGAGGGGTCTAGTGGTTAGAGCGAGCAGGACTCCTGGGTTCTACCCCTGTCTCTAAGCAGGAGAGGGGTCTAGTGGTTAGAGCGAGTAGGACTCCTGGGTTCTACCCCTGTCTCTAAGCAGGAGAGGGGTCTAGTGGTTAGAGCGAGCAGGACTCCTGGGTTCTACCCCTGTCTCTAAGCAGGAGAGGGGTCTAGTGGTTAGAGCGAGCAGGACTCCTGGGTTCTACCCCTGTCTCTAAGCGGGAGAGGAGTCTAGTGGTTAGAGCGAGCAGGACTCCTGGGTTCTACCCCTGTCTCTAAGCGGGAGAGGAGTCTAGTGGTTAGAGCGAGCAGGACTCCTGGGTTCTACCCCTGTCTCTGAGCGGGAGAGGGGTCTAGTGGTTAGAGCGAGCAGGACTCCTGGGTTCTACCCCTGTCTCTGAGCGGGAGAGGGGTCTAGTGGTTAGAGCGAGCAGGACTCCTGGGTTCTACCCCTGTCTCTGAGCGGGAGAGGGGGTCTAGTGGTTAGAGTGAGCAGGATTCCTGGGTTCTACCCCTGTCTCTGAGCGGGAGAGGGGTCTAGTGGTTAGAGTGAGCAGGATTCCTGGGTTCTACCCCTGTCTCTGAGCGGGAGAGGGGTCTAGTGGTTAGAGCGAGCAGGACTCCTGGGTTCTACCCCTGTCTCTAAGCGGGAGAGGGGTCTAGTGGTTACAGCGAGCAGGACTCGTGGGTTCTACCCCTGTCTCTAAGCGGGAGAGGGGTCTAGTGGTTAGAGCGAGCAGGACTCCTGGGTTCTACCTGTGACGTAGTGGGGGTACCTGGCTGGTTTCTATGCTGCTGGCTCTGGGGTAACCCCCACTGGCTGCCGTGGGTACCACGACCCAGCAAAACAGGATGAGCCGCTATGCAAACCAGTGGCCAGACACCCCCCATGGAGAGGAACAAAGGAAGGTGGAATGCTGCCCTGGCTGGGGGGCAGAGCTGGAAGAGGGTTAGTTAGTGGCTGGCTGTCTGAGAGCATGGAGGAGACAGCCTAGGGAAAGGGGCTGGAGTTTAGGGGCCCAGTCTCCCCCCATCTCAAGGGGGCCTGAGGCATCCTAGCCCAGCTCTGTGACCAGATTCCATCTGTGCTGTGCTGTATCCTGGAGAGGCAATAAACTTCCTCTATTCCACCGGCTGGTGCAGTCTGTTTGTGCCATTTTGGGGTGCAGGAGATGGGGGAACCCCATCGCGCCGTCACACTGGTGTCAGAAGTGGGATGCACTGCACCCCGTGGATGGAGCTTCCAGCGGAGAGTGACAAGGCGCAGTAGAAGCAAGAGCCCTGGAGCCAGGCGTGCTGGAGACAGAGCGAAGCGGTTCCTGGGAATCGTGGGGCGCTGCAGCACTAGACTGGTGAGTCTGCACCGAGGGGCCCAGCGGGCAGATGGCCTACGCCCGACTCTTGAAGGCAGAGCTGGTGGGGCTGTGCAGAGAGAGGGGCTTGCCTGTGCAGAAAGCAACCAAGGCCCAGCTGATTGCCCAGCTGGAAGAGAATGACCAGCCACAGGGCCAGGATCTTGTCCCCAGGGGAAGCAGCCAGACCCCCCCTGAGAGGGTGTCAGGCTCAGAGAGGGGGAGGAGCGCTGGAACCCACCGGAGAGATGAGGCAGCATCTCCCGGGAGGCCTGCAAGCCGTAGCCCATCTAGAGCAGGGGCCAGCCCAGCGGAGCTACGGCGGCTGGAGATCCAGCTGCAGATAAAGGAATTGGAAGCAGAGGACCGAGAGAGGGACCACCAGGACTGAGAGAGGCAGCGACAGCATGAGCTGGCCATGGCAGAGCGGAGAACCGGCGGGGCACCGGCTGCGCCAAGTGCGGATGGGCCCCAGGGTCCCAGGACTGCCAGACGCTTGGAGAGGCTCGTGGTGGCCCAATTGAAGGACGTGGGCGACATAGACGGGTTCCTCAGCTCCTTTGAGAGGGCCTGTGGACTGCAACAGGTCACCCCAGCTGACTGGCTGCAGGAGCTCATCCCCGCACTGAGCCAGGAGGCAGCCGGAGTGCTCAGTCAGCTGGAGGACCTACAGCCAGGGGATTACAACCGAGTCAAGGAGGCCCTGCTGCACAAGTTCGGGCTGACCCCCGAGATGTACAGGAAGAAGCTCCGGGGGGTACAGAAAGGGCCACGGGAGACCTATGTGGATCTGGCCTCCCGCCTGCCGCAATACTGCCGCAAGTGGGTGTCTGGAGTCGGAGCCCAGACCGCAGGGGAGCTGCTCAAGCTGGTCCTGATGGAGCAGTTCTATGAAGCGTGCCCACTCAAACTGAGGCTGTGGCTCAAGGACCGGAGACCAGAGAACCCCCAGGAGGCTGGGAGGCTGGCAGATGAGTTCACGGAGAGCCGGTCCGGGTGTGAACGGGAGTCCCGGAGAGAAAGGGAACCGCGCAGAGACCGGATCTCGGCTGAGCGATGGAGTCAACTACGGGGCGAGACCAAGGAACAGGTCGTCTGTGCCCCAGAGAACCAGCCAGGGCCTGGACAGAGACAGCCCAAAGCCTAACTTGCCATCGCTGTGGGCAAAAAGGCCACAAGAGGGCTCAGTGCACCAGGTCCCAGGACTTTCCAGGGTTAACTGGCTGGGGCGGGAGGAAGGGCAGGCTGCCCCAGAGGCAGGGGCTGGCAGGCAAACCTCAGCTCAGAGAGAGGGGAAGGATGCTCAGTGCACCTCCCCTGGGAGGTCTGATTCTCAGGAGGCGGATTTCTCCGTGTACCGGGTGGGGGCAGGACGGCCCCTGCGGAGCGAGTGCCTCATACCCCTGGAGGTGGATGGTAGGAAGGTGACGGGTTTCTGGGACACGGGGGCGGAGGTGACGCTGGCCCGATCCGATATAGTGGCCCCAGAGCGGATACTACCCCACACGCAGCTGACCCTGAAGGGCATAGATGGGTCCCCGTTTAAGGTGCCTGTAGCCCGGGTGCATCTGAAATGGGGGGCCAAGGAGGGCCTCAAGGAAGTGGGGGTGCACCCGCACTTGCCCACCGAGGTGCTGATGGGGAATGACCTAGAGGAGTGGCCCCATGAATCCCAGCGGGCTCTAGTCACTACCCGGAGCCAGAGCCAGCGGGGGGCTGACAATGTGGGTCCAGGGAAGGACTCCCGGCAGAGTCCTCAGGGTCCCATCCCAGTGGACACGGGGTCCAGCCAGGCTGGGACTCCGGACCTAGGCAGAGGTGGGGGACAGGTCCCGATCCCTGCCTCAGCAGCTGAATTCCAGGCTGAGGTGCAGGCAGACCCCTTCTTGCAGAGGCTGAGGGACCAGGCTGGCCTCCGTGCAGTTCAGCCCCGGGGGAGAGGTGGCCAGGAGAGATTCCTGCGGGAGCGTGGACTCCTGTTCCGTGAATGGCTTCCCCCCAGGAAGGTGAGGGCATGGGGGGTCCAGCGGCAGCTGGTCATCCCCCGAAAGTATCGCCTCAAGCTGCTGTATTTGGCCCATGACGTCCCCGTTGGGGGCCACCGGGGGATCCGGAGCACCCGGCTGAGGCTGCTCCAGCACTTCTATTGGCTGGGAATCTTTACAGCCGTACAGCAGTACTGCCGGTCCTGTGACTCCTGCCAGAGGGGCGGGCAGGCCCAAGACAGTAGGAAAGCGGCTTGGGGGTCTCTACCCCAGATAGAGGACCCTCTGGGCTTGCTGAGAGAGTTATGGGAGGGGAAGACCTCCCTGGATGGAGCATCGGGGGTGGAAGCTGCCCTGGCTGTCCAGAGAAGGCTCGCTGGGCTCATGGCCCCGGCCCGAGAGACCCTGGCCAGAGATCAAGGCCAGCGGAAGGGTGGGTGTGACCCCCGAGGACAGGCCTGTGCCAGTCGCCCTGGAGCGGGGCGGCGAGTGGACAGAGGGAAGCCAGCTCATGTGGGGCCTCGCCACGGCTGGCCCGAGTCAAGGGGAGCACCCATGACCCCGGGGCGGGTTCCCACGCAGAGGACCCGAACTTCCCTAGGTCACGAGCGGAGTGACCCTGCTCAGTTCGCTCTCGGAGGGGGGAGAACTGTGACGTAGTGGGGGTACCTGGCTGGTTTCTATGCTGCTGGCTCTGGGGTAACCCCCACTGGCTGCCGTGGGTACCACGACCCAGCAAAACAGGATGAGTCACTATGCAAACCAGTATGGCCAGACACCCCCCATGGAGAGGAACAAAGGAAGGTGGATGCTGCCCTGGCTGGGGGGCAGGGCTGGAAGAGGGTTAGTTAGTGGCTGGCTGTCTGGGAGCATGGAGGAGACAGCCTAGGGAAAGGGGCTGGAGTTTAGGGGCCCAGTCTCCCCCCATCTCAAGGGGGCCTAAGGCATCTTAGCCCAGCTCTGTGACCAGATTACATCTGTGCTGTATCCTGGAGAGGCAATAAACTTCCTCTATTCCACCAGCTGGTGCATTTTGGGGTGCAGGAGACGGGGAACCCCCAACGCGCCGTCACACTACCCCTGTCTCTAAGCGGGAGAGGGGTCTAGTGGTTAGAGCGAACAGGACTCCTGGGTTCCATTCCTGTCTCTAAGTGGGAGAGGGGTCTAGTGGTTAGAGCGAGCAGGACTCCTGGGTTCCATTCCTGTCTCTAAGTGGGAGAGGGGTCTAGTGGTTAGAGCGAGCAGGACTCCTGGGTTCTACCCCTGTCTCTAAGCGGGAGAGGGGTCTAGTGGTTAGAGCGAGCAGGACTCCTGGGTTCCATTCCTGTCTCTAAACGGGAGAGGGGTCTAGTGGTTAGAGCGAGCAGGACTCCTGGGTTCTACCCCTGTCTCTAAGTGGGAGAGGGGTCTAGTGGTTAGAGCGAGCAGGACTCCTGGGTTCTACCCCTGTCTCTAAGTGGGAGAGGGGTCTAGTGGTTAGAGCGAGCAGGACTCCTGGGTTCTACCCCTGTCTCTAAGTGGGAGAGGGGTCTAGTGGTTAGAGCGAGCAGGACTCCTGGGTTCTACCCCTGTCTCTAAGCGGGAGAGGGGTCTAGTGGTTAGAGCGAGCAGGACTCCTGGGTTCTACCCCTGTCTCTAAGCGGGAGAGGGGTCTAGTGGTTAGAGCGAGCAGGACTCCTGGGTTCTACCCCTGTCTCTAAGTGGGAGAGGGGTCTAGTGGTTAGAGCGAGCAGGACTCCTGGGTTCTACCCCTGTCTCTAAGCGGGAGAGGGGTCTAGTGGTTAGAGCGAGCAGGACTCCTGGGTTCTACCCCTGTCTCTAAGCGGGAGAGGGGTCTAGTGGTTAGAGCGAGCAGGACTCCTGGGTTCTACCCCTGTCTCTAAGCGGGAGAGGGGTCTAGTGGTTAGAGCGAGCAGGACTCCTGGGTTCTACCCCTGTCTCTAAGCGGGAGAGGGGTCTAGTGGTTAGAGCGAGCAGGACTCCTGGGTTCTACCCCTGTCTCTAAGCGGGAGAGGGGTCTAGTGGTTAGAGCGAGCAGGACTCCTGGGTTCTACCCCTGTCTCTAAGCGGGAGAGGGGTCTAGTGGTTAGAGCGAGCAGGACTCCTGGGTTCTACCCCTGTCTCTAAGTGGGAGAGGGGTCTAGTGGTTAGAGCGAGCAGGACTCCTGGGTTCTACCCCTGTCTCTAAGCGGGAGAGGGGTCTAGTGGTTAGAGCGAGCAGGACTCCTGGGTTCTACCCCTGTCTCTAAGTGGGAGAGGGGTCTAGTGGTTAGCGCGAGCAGGACTCCTGGGTTCTGTGCCCAGAGGATAGCATCTACCTCCCCTGCTCTCTCTGTGGGTCTCTCCCTCGGGGGCTCCCAGGAGAAACAGACGCTCCTGAGTGACCTGGCCCAGGAGATCTTCAGCCAGGCGGCCGGGATCCGCTGTAACCCCGTGCAGGGCGCCATGTACGCCTTCCCCAGGATCCAGCTCCCAGCCAGAGCTGTGCTGGAGGCCCAGGTGAGAGCCGGGCAGGGGAGGGAGCAGCCCTAGGCCCAGCCGGGGAGGGGGGGGGGAATGACCTGCCTGCCTCCCTTTCCCCCCCAGGCCCTCGGACTGGAGCCTGATTTCTTCTTCTGCCAGAAGCTGCGGGAGGCCACGGGGATTGAGCTGGCCCCAGGGAGCATCTTTGGGCAGCGCGAGGGCCCCCACCACGTCAGGTACCACGGCACGAGGAGTCCCACGTCAGTGACAGGGGCAGGGCAGGTGACGGGACGGGAGGGGTGACTCAGTGAGGGGCGGTGGGCTGGGTGACTGGTGATGGGGTCCAGGGCGGCGATGGGGGAGCAGATGGGGTGGAGTGTTGGGGCCAGGGTGAGTGATGGGTGAGGAGCTGGGAGATGGAACATGGGCTGGGGCAGGGACAGGCTGTTGTGTGATTGGGTCAGTGTGAGTGACACGGCGGGGTCAGGGTCAGTGGCGGATTGGGGGTTGGGTGACGGGGTCAGTGGCAGTTTGGGGGTTGGGTGACATGGTAAGTGGTGGTCTGGGGGTTGGGTGACAGGGTCAATGGTGGTTTGGGGTTGGGTGACATGGTAAGTGGTGGTCTCGGGGTTGGGTGACGGGGTGAGTGGCGGTTTGGGGGCTGGGTGACGGGGTGAGTGGTGGTTTGGGGGTTGGGTGACGGGGTCAAGGGCGGTTTGGGGGCTGGGTGACGGGGTGAGTGGCGGTTTGGGGGCTGGGTGACGGGGTGAGTGGTGGTTTGGGGGTTGGGTGACGGGGTCAATGGCGGTTTGGGGGTTGGGTGACGGGGTCAGTGATGGTTTGGGGACTGGGTGATGGGGTGAGTGGTGGTTTGGGGGCTGGGTGATGGGTTCAGTGGCGGTTTGGGGGTTGGGTGACGGGGTGAGTGATGGTTTGGGGGTTGGGTGACGGGGTCAAGGGCGGTTTGGGGGCTGGGTGACGGGGTGAGTGGCGGTTTGGGGGTTGGGTGACGGGGTGAGTGGCGGTTTGGGGGTTGGGTGACGGGGTCAAGGGCGGTTTGGGGGCTGGGTGACGGGGTGAGTGGCGGTTTGGGGGCTGGGTGACGGGGTGAGTGGTGGTTTGGGAGTTGGGTGACGGGGTCAATGGCGGTTTGGGGGCTGGGTGATGGGGTCAGTGGCGGTTTGGGGGTTGGGTGACGGGGTGAGTGATGGTTTGGGGGTTGGGTGACGGGGTGAGTGGTGGTTTGGGGGTTGGGTGACGGGGTCAATGGCGGTTTGGGGGCTGGGTGATGGGGTCAGTGGCGGTTTGGGGGTTGGGTGACGGGGTGAGTGATGGTTTGGGGGTTGGGTGACGGGGTCAAGGGCGGTTTGGGGGCTGGGTGACGGGGTGAGTGGTGGTTTGGGGGTTGGGTGACGGGGTCAATGGCGGTTTGGGGGCTGGGTGATGGGGTCAGTGGCGGTTTGGGGGTTGGGTGACGGGGTGAGTGGCGGTTTGGGGGTTGGGTGACGGGGTCAATGGCGGTTTGGGGGCTGGGTGATGGGGTCAATGGCGGTTTGGGGGTTGGGTGACGGGGTGAGTGATGGTTTGGGGGTTGGGTGACGGGGTCAAGGGCGGTTTGGGGGTTGGGTGACGGGGTCAATGGCGGTTTGGGGGTTGGGTGACAGGGTGGGTTTGGGGATGGATGAGCGGAAGTTGGCCTCACCTCTAGCCTGGTGCCTACAGGCCAGAAGGCAGAGCCTGGGCCGCAGGTGCTGCAGGGCGGGGCTGTGTCCTTGCCCTGGGGCCATGGAACCAGCTGGCCCATGTGCATGCAGGGCCAGGGCAGCAATGCCCCTGGAGCACAATCCCAGGGCTCCGTGCAGCCGAGGGTCTGTGGGCCCGGCCCTGGGGCTCTCGGCCCTTCTGTTGGGAGGCCGCTCGGGGCTGAAACCCTGGGCCAGGCAGGAGCAAGGTCTTAGCCCTTCTCCCAGTGGTCTCCCTTCCCCTCCCCAGGGTGACGCTGCTGCTCCCTGTGGAGACACTAAGGACTGTCTCACAAACCATCGCCGACTTCCACTCCCAGCTCCTCCAGCAATACGCCTCAAGGGTGGGGGAGGGGTGAAGGGGGGGAGCTGGGGGGGGTCTTTGCCAGTGAATAAATGGACTTAATCTCATTACACAATCAAGATCTGCAGCAGCAGCCTGGCAGCTACGGGGTGGAGATGAAAGGTCATCGAGGCCCAGCATGGCCCAACAGCCTCTGGATAGGGGCCGGGGGGCGACGGGACAGTGATGTGGGAGCAGAAATCACCAGAGCCGAGGTGAACGTCAAAGTCAAACAGCGTCCTGGGACGCTAACTCGGGCCTGCACCATCCCCGTCCGAGAACACGGCAGGACCTGGCACGTGGCCTGCAGCCCACTACCAAGGATTTCTGATGACTCTGTCACATCCTAGATCAGAGAATTGCAAATATAGGACCTGTTTGAAGGGAGGGAAGAAAAATGATCCAGGAAACCGCATCCCCGTTAGTCTGCCCTCAGTTGTATGCCAGGTCTTGGACTACATTTTGAAGGGAAAGTAGTTAAGGAGACAGGTAAATGGCAGTTGGACTCAAACACGGCGCGGCGTCACCATAGGTCGATCATGCCAGGCCAAGCTGAGCTGCCTGGTTGAGAAGATAACGGATTTCTTAGACAAAGGAAAAGCAGTGGCCCTGATCTTTCTGGATTGCCACAAGGAATTTGATACAATTCATGGGAAATTATTAGTTGCATTGGAGAAGATGGGGAAGATTTGTGAATTGAAGAGAGACGACCGAGGGCCATGCTGATCGATGAACGGTCAGGCTGGAGGGGGGCTACATATGGAGTTTGGAGATTGAGCAGTGTGATTTAACATCTTTATTAATGACCCTGGCACAAAAAGTGGGAGTTGGCTCATAAGAGGCTATGTCTAGACTGCAGGCATCTTTCGGAAGAAGCTTTTCTGGAAGAGATCTTCTGAAAAACCTTCTTCCGAAAGAGTGCGTCCACACTGCCAAAGCGCATCGAAAAAGCAAGCTGCTTTTTTGACAGATAGCATCCACACCGAATGGACACTCTCTCGCATTCAAGCTGTGATTGCTGGAGACGGAATGGCCACCAGGGCACCTGTGCTTTTTCCTCTTTCCTCTTCTTCCGAAAGAACTCCCTCTCCCCCGTCCACACACGCCTTTTTCTGAAAGAGCTCTTTCGCAAAAAAGCTTCTTCCTCGGAGAAGGAGCATTACCGATGCCGGAAAAACCCCTCTGTTCTTTCAATTTACTTTCGATTGCAGTGTGGACGTTACTCAGGGTTTGTCGGAAATACAGCCGTGTTTCCAACAAAACTCTATAGTGTAGACATACCCAGAGTTGGGTGGCATTGCCCAGGCCCAGAGGGAGGAGGTCCAGAATCTCACAGAACAGTGTTTTTTAAAGTGTTTAAGACCAAGGAACACTGGTGTGCCACGGGACACAGATTCAGAAACACTTTCACAGAAGATCTGGCCATTGATGGGACAGTAGCCAGGGAGGGCTCTGTGTTACTACAGAGGATTCTGGCTGGTGGGTCTCAGGCTCTAACTGATCTCCATATCTGGGCTCAGGGGAAAACTTTCTGCGGAGTCAGACTGACAGAGACCGTGGGTTGGTTGGGTTTTTCCACTTTCTCCTGCAGCGTGGGGCACAGGTCACTTCAGATTTTTGGTGAATGGTGGATTCTCTGTAACATGATAAGAAGCCACCAGTCACGCAGCCAGAGGTTAGAGGCCCATTGTAAGAGCGGGTGGGTGCGGTTCTGTAGCCTGTGATATGCAGGAGGTCTGACTACATGATTGTGCCAGTCTTTTCTGGCCTTCAAGCCTAGGAGCCTAGACAGAGCCAATGTCTCCTGTAAGGTTCTCTGGGAGAGCGGGCGGTGGCAGGGCAGGGTCGAGGGTCATCGGCAGAGCAGGGGCAGGATACCAGGGTGGTGACAGCAGACACACATCAGCCTGTTACTGCTGGAACGTGGCCATTCTCCTCCACACATGAAGAGCCACCTCGTGGCCCAGGCTCAGGTCACGCTGCCCGGCCCGTGTTCACTGTGCGCAGGACAGCGGTGAAATTCACGAGCATCTGCAATCCCCGTGCCACTGTGAGGGGGGCACACCAGCCTGGAATCTGGCCCCATCTCAGCAGTCAGCTGTGCTCTTCCAGCCTCAGGGCCAGGCATGCCAGAAAGGGCTGAGCAGCCGCAGAGTTCATGGGCGGACTGCCCAAAGCCAGCCCCATCCTGCTGAGGGCCCAGGGCTGGCAGCCACTGCAGGGCCACCAGCAAGCTGGGATTTGGGGGAGGGCTGTTAAGGATCCTTGCATTGAGGGGGGAATAGAGAATGGGAGGGTCAGCCCAGGTTGGGAGGAGGGGCAGGGGATGCAGGGATGGCTTGTACTCAGGCAGGGGAGCAGGCTGGGGCCGGGGCAGTGGGCGTGGGAAGGGCTGGAAGCAGAAGAGCTGGATGAATTCAAAGCCATCTGGGGTTTGGAGCCGCAGCCTCTCTGGCTCCGTGGGATCAGAACCGTGTTACCCATGGGGGCAGGAACGGGGGAGGGGGAAAATCTGGGGGACAGAGACAATGGACTGGAGAGATGCAGGCAGGGACCAGAGAAGTTTATTAGGGGACACGTGCTCATTCCACGCCCCCCTGCCCCTGCCCCCAGCGCAAGGAGAGGTGCTTCCCCTCCGCATGGACTGTCACTCCCGCTTCTGAGCGCTCACCTCCAGCTGGTGCCACAGGGCTGGTGATGCTGACGTAACGGCCGTTCAGCTAAGGACCCCAGAACGGTGTCAGTGATAGTCCCGCAGCTGCAAAGAGCAGAAGACAAGAGGGAGAGGCTGAGATTAGGGAGTTACCAGGCGAGTTGGCAGCAGGGCAAAGCACAAAGTGATAACGGACCCAGACGGCGTGTCCCTATTCCCGTCACCACCCGATGCAGACGAGGAATAAGACGTGCATTTTATCGGGTCATTAACTGCTGGAGCAGATCACTGAGGGCCACGGTGGATTCTCTTTCCTTTGCAGGCTTTAGATCAAGGCTGGACATCCACCTAACAGAGACACTGCAGCTCACATGGAAATCAGGGGGTCGGTAGAAAAAACGATTACCTACCTCTCACAATGCTTGTTCTTCAAGATGCGTTACACATGTCCACTGCACCGTAGGTGCGCAAGTGCTCCGATCCAGGTACTGGGGATTTTCCCCTGGGGGTACCCCTTGGCTCAGCTTGGATGCTCCCTGGTGCCACACGCTTATAGTGCTTGACTACTCAGAGTGGAGCCAGCGGGTGGGTTTTGGAATGGACGTGTGCAACACATCTCGAAGAGCCACACTAATGAGAGGTGGGTAACGGTTGTTGATTCTTCAACTGCTTGCACATCTCCATTCCCACTTGGGTGACTCACAAGCAGTCACATGGTGGGCTCTGAGTTCGAGGACAAGCTGTGTGTAGAGCAGGCATCATCTCTGGCCTGCTGCAGGATAGCACAGTGCATGGAGGAGGTGGGCACAGATAACCAGATGGCTGCACTACGCTTGTCCTGGATTGACATTTGAGCTCAGGTGGCTGCCGAGGAGGCTTGGGCCCTTGCGGAGTGGACAGTCAGTGTTGGAGAAGGTTGTAACACACTCGTATGCAAGACGCGATGCAGGACATGATCCTCTGAACAGACATGGGAAGCCTTTTCATTCTGCCCTCTCTTGGTACAAAGAGCTGTGGTGACCTATGGAACGGTCTTGTCCTTTCAATAGAAAATGTCAGATCCAGTCTGCCGTTCAAGGAATACAGATGCTGCTCCTCCCTAGCTGCACACGGGTAGGGTAAAACACTGGCAGAAAGACCGGCTGGCTGGAGTGAAACTGGGACACGAATTTTGGCAGGAATTCAGAGTGTGGCGGAAGCTAACCCTTGTCCTTAAGGGACTCTCTATAGGGTGGTTTTGCTATAAGGGGCCAGAATTTTGAAACCTTCCTGGTAGAAGTAACGACCTCCAGAAAGGCCCTGCTTGGGAGATGAACCAGTGCTGTTGTCTGAGCCACGCTGGAACTACCAGGATGACCCAACCATGGTCCTGCTTGATCTTTGGTTGCACCTTGTGAACCAGCAATATGGGTAGAAAGGCACCATGGAGGTGACACAGCCAGTTAGCAGAAATGCATCTGTTAGCGAGCCCGGACTGTGGCCCCTAAGGGTGAAGAGCTGCTGGCTTTCCGTTGGAACACTCTGCATGACACTCGCGTGTGAGGCCCATCCGTGGTGAGTGGAGGATCGGATGAGACGGCCCGCAAGCTGGTTCTGCACCCCAGTAGGAATGAATCATAGAATCATAGAATCATAGGACTGGAAGGGACCTTGAGAGGTCATCGAGTCCAGCCCCCCGCCCTCAAGGCAGGACCAAGCTCCGTCTACACCATCCCTGACAGATGTCTATCTAACCTGTTCTTAAATATCTCCAGAGAGGGAGATTCCACCACCTCCCTTGGCAATTTATTCCAATATTTGACCACCCTGACAGTTAGGAATTTTTTCCTAATGTCCAATCTAAACCTCCCCTGCTGCACTTTAAGCCCATTACTCCTTGTCCTGTCCTCAGAAACCAAGAGGAACAAATTTTCGCCTTCCTCCTTGTGACACCCTTTTAGATATTTGAAAACCGCTATCATGTCCCCCCTTAATCTTCTTTTTTCCAAACTAAACAAGCCCAGTTCATGAAGCCTGGCTTCATAGGTCATGTTCTCTAAACCTTTAATCATTCTTGTCGCTCTTCTCTGTACCCTTTCCAATTTCTCCACATCTTTCTTGAAATGTGGCGCCCAGAACTGGACACAGTACTCCAGCTGAGGCCTAACTAGTGCAGAATAGAGCGGCAGAATGACTTCACGAGTTTTGCTTACAACACACCTGTTGATACAACCTAGAATCATATTTGCTTTTTTTGCAACAGCATCACACTGTTGACTCATATTCAACTTGTGGTCCACTATGACCCCTAGATCCCTTTCCGCCATGCTCCTTCCTAGACAGTCGCTTCCCATCTTGTATGTATGGAACTGATTGTTCCTTCCTAAGTGGAGCACTTTGCATTTCTCTTTATTAAACCTCATCCTGTTTACCTCTGACCATTTCTCTAACTTGCTAAGGTCATTTTGAATTATGTCCCTATCCTCCAAACGAAATGAGTGCTCCAAGCCACCCGAATGACATGGAGCCAGGGGAGAGGACCCTGCCAAAGAGGAGGAAGATGGGTGTGGCCTGCACCCCAAGTCTTTATGGCTTTGTCTCCCCTGGTCACCTCTCTGTTGAGGATAAAAGCAGCCAAACTGCCATGGCCCATACGATCTCCTGGGCTGGGAATGGCAGTGCAAATCAGGGACTTCAGAGTCGCTTTAGTGTCCTTAACACCGTGGAGCCTTGTGTCGGTTTGTTCGGAGAAATGGCAGGGCCTCGGGTCTTGCAGTGCCTGCTGGACTTCTTGTGGGAACTCTGACACTGAGCTACAAAGGCCGGCTGGTTCGCTATGCACAGCTGGAGTCCTCCCCTAGCATAGGTCGTCTCCCCCAGCATGTCCAGCTTTTTCTGCTCCTTTGCTTTGGAGTCAATCCTGTATTGCCCAACAGCCCTTTTCATTAGCACCCACTACAACGAGAGACCCAGGCAGGAGAGGAGGAAATAGAAACTCTCGTCCCTTGGCTGGCACAAAGTACTTTCTTTCCGTTCTCTTGGCTGTGGCAGGGATGGATGCTAGGTTTTGCCAAAGGGTTTTTACTGGCCCCACAATGGAGATGTGCCAGGGAAGAGCGACCTCTGCAGGGGCTGCAGCCTTCAAAATGTCCCGGAAACCGTTCGAGAACTCCCTGACAACCTCCACCTGAAGGCTCAAACCAGAGGCCACCCATGTCAGTCTTGGTGGGCCCTCAGGTCATCCTCTGGGGAGGAGGAGGAGAGGGGATGTGCTGTCCCAGCATCCAGGAGAATCTCCTCGTGGCCAGCTTGGACCTTATGCCCAGTACCTGTTCCCAAACCTGCCTCTGTACTGGGACTGTCATGGGTTCAAGGCCGGAGATGGTACATGGGCTGGCTCCAGCATCAATCCCAGTGTGTTCTTGTTGTGTCCTGGTGCTGCCCTAGGCTTCAACTGCACTGACTAGGCCTACGTCTACACTGCTTCCCTCTTCCGCAAGAGCCTATGCAAATGAAGTGTGGATTAGCATATTGCCATGCTTCATTTACATAATTAATGAGCAGCCATTTTTGCTCAAGAACCTTTTGCACAAAAAGGCACAGTCAACACAGCGCCTTTCGTGCGCAAAAACCCCTCTTGCGCAAGAGCCGTTCTTCCTCATTTTTTCTGGAAGAATGGCTCTTGTGGAAGAGGGTTTTTTTGCGCAAAAATGACTCCTAATTAATTATGCAAATGAATGTGGCAATATGCTAATTCATTATTCATTTGCATAGGCTCTTGCGGAAGAGGGAAGCAGTGTAGACATAGACTGGGAGTGCCTCGAGCTGCTGGCCCAGGGCAGAGCTGATGGTACCACAAAGTCACCCCCACCTGGTGCCAAGCGGAGGGGACCGTTTCACCTCAAGGTGTTTGTGGTGCCAGTGCTGGATGCTGCTGTGGCACCATCGTGGGAGAGCGCCTAGATATGGGTCTCACCCTCTCCCTGATTGTCTTTGAGGCAATGGTCTTCTGAGGTCTTCTGCTCCTCTTCTTGGGCACCATCAAGCAGAGCTGTGCCGCGAGTTCTTGCGGGAGGCCGTGTGGGCTGCACCAATGCTGATGGGCTTGATGCTGAGTCAGCTGTTGGCTCCAAGGCAGGCTTCATTGCCGCCTTCGGGAGGAGGACTTTCCATCCTGCTGCCAGATCCTTTTTGGTTTACAGCTTGAAATTGGGCAGATCTGGCTGTGATCTTCCCAGTGTCCCTCACCCATGCACGTAAGACAAATTAAGTGCAGGTCACTGGTTGGCACAGGCTTTGCACAGAGAGGGCACTGCTTAAACCCTAGTGACCAAGGCGTGCCCCAGCGTTGGGTGACATGGGTTTGATCTACACGCCTGGAGAGCAGTCCAACCACTACTTACAATATGACAACCACGGTAACTAATTAAAGGGAACTAGTTAATGGGGGGCTCATCAGTCGGGCCCCTTGTACCCGTGCTATGAGCACGTGGCGCCGGAGGGCACAAGAGCCAATCCATCGGATACCACTAGGGCAGTCATGTCAACCATGCGGCCCAATCGAATTCTTTAGCAGCCCGCGACTACATCTTTAGAAATGATCTAAGTGTGGCCCGCCCGGTTACATTGTTTATAGCAGGGGTGGCCAGCCTGCAGCTCGCAAGCCACACGTGGCCCTTTGATTAAAGAAATGCAGCTCCTTCTGGTTCTGAACTGGTGCCCGGATTGCTCACGGCCGACTGCTCTGTGCATGTGGCCCAGAGCCTGAAGGGAGAAGCATGTGGCGAAGATGGCTCCAGGACCCAGGCATTAGGTTAGAGCGGAGGTGGGGGGGGGGAGGGGGGGACGACGGACGGCTGGGAGTGCCTGGCTCTGGGGGAGCAGAGGGGGACTGGGTTAGAATGGGGGTATAGGGGTGCCTGAATCGGGGGGGGAGTGCCTGGCTCTGGGGGAGCAGAGGGGGACTGGGTTAGAATGGGGGTATAGGGGTGCCTGGATCGGGGGGGCTGGGAGTGCCTGGCTCTGGGGGAGCAGAGGGGGACTGGGTTAGAATGGGGGTCTAGGGGTGCCTGAATCGGGGGGGCTGGGAGTGCCTGGCTCTGGGGGAGCAGAGGGGGACTGGGTTAGAATGGGGGTATAGGGGTGCCTGAATCGGGGGGGGAGTGCCTGGCTCTGGGGGAGCAGAGGGGGACTGGGTTAGAATGGGGGTATAGGGGTGCCTGGCTCTGGGGGAGCAGAGGGGGACTGGGTTAGAATGGGGATATAAGGGTGCCTGAATCGGGGGGGCTGGGAGTGCCTGGCTCTGGGGGAGCAGAGGGGGACTGGGTTAGAATGGGGGTATAGGGGTGCCTGGATTGGGGGGGCTGGGAGTGCCTGGCTCTGGGGGAGCAGAGGGGGACTGGGTTAGAATGGGGGTATAGGGATGCCTGGATCGGGGGGGCTGGGAGTGCCTGGCTCTGGGGGAGCAGAGGGGGACTGGGTTAGAATGGGGGTATAGGGGTGCCTGGATCGGGGGGGCTGGGAGTGCCTGGCTCTGGGGGAGCAGAGGGAGACTGGGTTAGAGTGGGGTATAGGGGTGCCTGGATCGGGGGGGCTGGGAGTGCCTGTCTCTGGGGGAGCAGAGGGGGACTGGATTAGAGTGGGGGTATAGGGGTGCCTGGCTGGGGGGGAGGGGAAGGGCACTGGATTAGAGCGGAGGGGCTGAAGCACCTTCAAATCAAAGGCTTCATGGATGCAAATAACAATTTTACACATCGAATGACTGTATTATATTCAAACAAGACCTGAAAATTATGATAAAATAGACCTAAGACATAACCTCTAATAATAAATAATGACGACTTTCTGACCGAAGTACATTGTCTTTGGTGGCCCTGCAAGCTGTCAGTTTTCGTTTGTGCGACCCTCAGCGGGCTTTGAGTGTGACATGGCTCACTAGGGAAAGATCAATAGCTGTGCGCCGGACGCGTGTGCACTTCGGTTGATGGACACATTCGAGTGCTCGAAGAATCCCTCCGTTCCCCACACTGCTGCTGCATGACAGTCAGCTCCACAGTGGCAGCTGGGGACAGGAGGGACAGCCGGTCAGTGCTGGGTTCTCAGCCCAGAGAGTCTCTCAGTCCACCATGTCTCATACCCATCTGGAGCTGCCCCCCATGGCAGTGATGGGGCACAGGGTTCATATGGAGCCACCCACGCTTGCCCCTGCCAGCTGCAGCCCACGCCCAGGTGAGCAGCAGGAAGGGAAGAGGCTGCCAGAGGTTGGCGCACAAGGGACTGGGGTGCAATGTAGAAGTGAACAAGTTTCTATTCCCATTGTGCCGGCTCCTTACCCACTAGAGGTGGGGCACATTCCTGAGATAGAACCTCGACCTCACACAGGGTGAGATGCTCCGCCCTGCCCGGGATGATGATGGAGACGTAGCGCCCCTCCAGCCGGTTGCAGCAGATGGTGCTGGTGGCTCCGGGCTCAGTGGCAGTGATGACCCCGCAGCTAAGGAAAAGAGCAGAAGCCAAGAAGACAAAAGAAGATGGACGCATGCAAGTGAACACGGCCTGATGCGATTAATTCACTGTGCAGACCTACAGAGGGAGCTGAAGCTCTCCCAGAACTATTACCTATTTCTCTGAGAACCTACGGAGGACAGGTGTGGTCCAGAGGGTTTGAGAAGGGCAAAGGGACCTAGCACTGAAAAGGGCAACAAAGAGGATATAGCAAATTCTAGACCAATCAGTCACACCCCACACTTCAAATGTAGGAAAACGGGAGACTAATGAGCAACAGCCAAAATGAAACCTGGCCTCAGGGCACAGGCCGAAAGACGTGGGCAGGGTTGGTCTGGAGAACAGAAGGCTGACGGGGGCAGGACAACAGTCTTCACACAGGTCACAGGTGGGTCACAGGGCAGCAGGCCCCTCAGGAGGCCGGGCACCCAGCCTCCCCATGATGAAGGAGAAGGAGCCAACCCAGCTCCACTGTGCGCTGTTAATTTCCTGCATGGCTGGAGGCTGCCAATTAGCAAGATGGCTCCTGGCACCAGGGCAGGGCTGTGGGGCTCAGTCGGGGGCACAGATCACAGAGGAAGCTCCTAGCACTGCAGGTTTCAGGTAGGGATGTGAACGACTAGTCGAATAGTCAACTGATAGCAAATGCTTATCGACAAGTCGACACCCTAGTCAATTCATCGCTTCCTGCATCCCCTGGCTGCCCCTATCAGAAAGGGGCAGCAAGGGGGGAGAGGAGGGATGCTTCAAAGCAGCAGCACCGTGTGCAGCCTGGGTCCCCCGCTGGCTCCGGGCTGCACGCGGCATTTCAAAGTGGCAGCGCCACGTGGAGCCCGGGGTCAGCAGGGGACTGACCCTGGGCTCCAGGCAGCACTGAGCTTTGAAATGCTGGGCTCCCCGCAGTGTTTCAGAGCAGCAGCACCGCATGGCACCCAGGGACTCAGTCTCCAGCTGACCCCAGGCACTGTGCGGTGCTCCTGCAGCGCTGTCGCCCTGGGGCCATTGCTACACTTCAAAGGCGAAGGTGCCCTAATCAGCTAATGGAATAGTGAATGCAAATTGCATCGACTATTGGATTGGCCCGTTACTCTAAATTTAACAGCCCTAGTTTCAGGGCAGCTGCTCAGGGAGCACCCCAGGAAAGGCAACTAGGAGAGGGGTCCGGGAGGGAAGAGGATCCAAAGGGGGGAGCTACGAGTGCCAAGCCCCTAAGGGGGAGCTGCCCCCAGCAGAAATCCCTCGCCAGACAGCGGCAGGTGCTCCAGATCACACAGTAACGCCATGCGGCTCTGGAGAGCAGCTACCGTGCTTTGCTCTCTGGTCTAGAGTGACTTGGTCCTGTCTCGGCATGGGGGGGATGGAAGGGATGGCCCCTGGGGGTGGCTTCCTGCCCTGCCCTGTCTGTGAATCTGGGTGGCAGGAATGGACACTGTAAGTGATGCTGCCAGCCCAGCGGTCCCCATCACAGCCCCATTGAGACAGGAACTACCCGGGCTCACATTGCTATCAGCAAGGGCTGTTCCCCTAACACTAATTGCTGGGGGACATGGTGGATTCTCCTCCCCTGGAGCCCTTCGGTCAAGGCCGGACACCTGTCGAACAGACACGCTGGAGCTCACAGAGATTGCGGGCTCAGCACAGAATCACTGCGTGAGGTTCCCTGGCCCGTGTCACACGGCAGCTCACACCAGGGGGTGGGGAAGGTCCCTCCAGGCCTCAGGAGTCTCTGGAGCCAGGAACATCAGTTCCCGGGGGCTCGGGTGCGAGGATTCAGGAGAACGGCGGTGAGGGCAGAGACAGAACACGCAGGGGCTGGAGAGTGACGGCTCCACCCTGCACGGCCCAGCAGGGGGCGCTGTGCTCAGTGCCATGCAATTCCCTTCCTGGCCAGAGCTCAGATCACCATCAGCAAAGCACTCGCAGCTTCCAGCAGCTCAAAGTGGAAGAGGCCAGTGCGGCCCAGCTGGCAATGAGACCCAACCCCTGTGCCGGAGCTGAGAGGTGTCATTGCTACAGACAGTGGGGAAGGAACTCACATGGGGTTGTGCTTGCCATGGTTCACCAGGGAGTCTCCCACGTGGATCTGGGCCCCCTTCAGTCTGTCCCCACAACACTCATCTTCCGTGTGCTTCACGATCACCACGGAGACGGAATGCCGGCTGCCCAAGTCCACGGTCCACCATGGCTCTGTGTCGAGGTTGGTGTGGCTGCAGGAGCCGTCTTTCCACAGCCCATCATGTTTCCCATCCACGGCCTTTCCAGCCAGAGCTATTTCAGTCCCGTTCTGGTACGTGGATGACTGATTGGCCGGACGATACAGCGCCAAGTTTTCAGCTGGAATCAGAGGGCAAAAAGAGGGAAGGTGGGACGTGCCCATTGTTGGGAGGAGGGAGCACTAGGAGCCCTTTGTCCAACATGGAGCCAGGGATGCTCCTTGGTGGTCACACACAAACCAGGTACCACAAAAGAGGCAGGTTGGCAGAGGGAGCTGGGGTGCTGGGGACAGCAGTGACAGCAGGCTGGTGCTAGCATCCCAGATCAGAAAGAGCCTCTTTTAGCCCACCACGTCCCATATCCAGATGGATCTGCTCCCCACAGTAGGACAGGGCTCTCTGTTCATATACATTCCCCTGCCAGCTACTTCCCATGCCTAGGTGAGCAGTGGGAAGGGAAGAATCTGCCAGAGTTTCTGCTGTCTCACCAGGCAGAGGTTGATGCACAAGAGACGGGGGTAGAACATGAAAGGGAACAAGTTTCTATTCCCATTGTGCCAGCTCCTTACCCATTAGAGGTGGGGCACAGCCCTGAGATAGAACCTCGACCTCACACAGATTGAGATACTCTTCCCTGTCCGGGATGACGATGGTGACGTAGCGGCCTGCCAGCCTGTTGCAGCAGATGGTGCTGATGGATCCGGGTCTGGTGTCGGTGATGGTCCCGCAGCTAAAGAAAAGAGCAGAAGTCAAGAAGACCAAACAAGTTAGATGTGTTCAAATTCAGAGCACCTACAGTTCACCCTACGGTACTTAAACAACTTGCCGAGCCAATCTCGGGACCATCCATGATTTTATAGAGAACTCAAAAGGACGGGTGCAATCCCTGAGGACTAGAGAAGGGCAAACATTGTTTCCGTCTTTGAAAATGTTGAGCAAAGAGGATGTAGCAAATTCTAGACCAATGAGCCCAACTTCAAGGCTTAAAAGACACCGTAACAGATTATCAGACAGTTTGAAAGCAGCTCAGGGGATTATAAAGTGATACGGTCATAGGTAATGTGGATTTCTGAAGTACAAATTGTGCCATACCTAACTGGCCTAATGGAGGGGGTCAGCAGTAAATGTGATAGGGATTCAGAGATAAAATTTCTTGATACCTTAAATGACTGTTTCTGGGAGCAGCTGGTTCTGGAACCCACAAGAGGACAGGCAATTCCTGATTTGGTCTTACGTGGAGCATAGGATCTGGTCCAACAGGTAAATATAATTGGACGGCTTGGAAATAGTGACCATAATATACTAAAATTTAACATCCCTCTGATGGGAAAAACACCACAGCAGCCCAACACTGTGGCATTTAATTTCAGAAAGGGAACTACACATAAACGAGGTGCTTAGTTAAACAGAAGTTTAAAAGTACAGTGCCAAAAGTAAAATCCCTGTAAGTTGTTTGGAAACTTTTCAAAAATGCCATTATAGAGGCCCAACTGAAATGTATCCCCCAAATTAAAAAACATGGCAAGAAAACCAAAAAAATGCCACCGAGGCTTAACAACCAAGTAAGAGAAGCAGTGAGAGATAAAAAGGCATAATTGAAAAAGCAGAAGTTAAATCCTAGTGAGGAAAATAGAAAGGAGTATAAACTCTGTCGAATCAAGTGAAAAATATAAGAAAACCAAAAAGAAGTTTGAAGAACAGCTAGTCAAAAACTCAAAAAGCAAAAGAAAAAAGTTTTTTAAGTACATCAGAACCAGGAATCCTGCTAAACAACGTGTGGGGACACGGACGATCAAGATGCTATAGGAGCAGGGGTTCTGGCCAGGATGGAGGGTGCAGGAGCTGCCTGAGGTCTTGACGGGGGGTGGGGGAGGAGGGGAGGGTGCCAGGGGGAGGGAGGTACAGACTCTGGCAGAAACTGAGTTGTATGATTCATTTCACACTGTGGAGCATGGCTGTGTGTGTAAATACAGGTCAAATGTGTCATGGCGTTGCTTCAAAAGAACGCCGCCTGGTTTGCTGCCTGAGGGCAGCTCTGACCGTTGCATCATGCAGCTGAGCTGTTCTGCCATGATATGAGCTTAAAAGTCTCATTGGGGCAGCCGTGTTAGTCTGTCACTAAAAAACTTAAAAAAGAACAATGGTCCTGTTGCACCTTAGAGGCTACCAAAAATATAGCTAGATCGTATGATGAGCTTTTGTGGGCATGACCCACTTCTTCAGAGGACAGAAATGGAGCAAGAGGGGCAGGGGTTGAATTATAAAGCAGAAAAAGAGGGGAGAGGGGGATGAGAAAGAAAGGGAAAAAACCCGTCACTTCCAGTGTCCGTGCTAAATCAGGCTAATGGAGCAGGCTGTCGGTGCCCGATACTTAGCTTCTGATGTCAGCTGGCTGCTGACAAAGGATGAATGGCACAAATCAGATATTCAAAATGGTAACACAGAGAAACCTGCTGGAGAACATTGTAACTTGCCCAGGCTCTCATGAATGGATTGAAAGGTGGATATTTCCTTACAAAACAATTCCAGGAATCAGCTAGATCAGGGTTACTCATTTCTGGAAGCCCCGGGGGCCACAGTGATACTCACAGCACGTGCCAAGGGCCACAACGTAAATGTGGTTGCATAGACATGGAAATATATATGCAAATATATGCAAATAGCTTCTTTCACAGCGACAGGCATGAATACAAAGATTAAGGCAGGACTACACCACATGCAGGCCCCATTTCAGTCAGTTCTGCTGATAGTAATAAAATGCAACATTTATCCAATTTCCACCCATATGCCAGCACATGGTAGATTCCACTTCCCCAGGAGCCTTTAAGTCAAGGCCGGACACCTGTCGAACAGACATGCTGGAGCTCACAGAGATTGCGGGCTCAGCACAGAATCACTGCGTGAGGGTCCCTGGCCCGTGTCACACGGCAGCTCACACCAGGGGCTGGGGAAGGTCCCTCCAGGCCTCAGGAGTCTCTGGAGCCAGGAACATCAGTTCCCGGGGACCCGGGTGCGAGGATTCAGGAGAACGGCGGTGAGGGCAGAGACAGAACACGCAGGGGCTGGAGAGCGACGGCTCCACCCTGCACGGCCCAGCAGGGGGCGCTGTGCTCAGTGCCATGCAATTCCCTTCCCGCCCAGAGCTCAGATCACCACTGCCGGGGCGCAGCTAGGAGGGGAAATCTGGGCGGGGCCTGACCTTCAGGTGGGGGGGCCAAGCTGGGAGGCGCGGGAAGGGGACAGGAGGGAGGAGGGCAGCTCCCTCCCCACTTCCACCTGCCCCTTGCTGCTCAGCAGGCACAAGAGGAGTGAAAATACAGTGAGTGCTCAGCACCCCCAGCCACCTCCCCAACCATCTGCATCCCCCCCGCCCTCTGCTCTCAGCTCTTCTGCAGCATGCAGGGGGCGCTGGAGGGGAGAGGAAGGGGGGGTGAGTATCATAGTGGGGAGGGGAGGGTCTCCCAAAACAGCCTGCTGTGGCCCTGCCCACACTGTGCTCCCAGGAGGTTCGAGTTCCCAACCCCTTCGTGCTCTTTGTGGCCTCGGCTGGGGCTGAGGCCACCAAATGGTTTCCACGTGGGAGGCTGCGGCTGGTGCCTGCCCGGGGCTCCAGGGCTGGGGGTGCTGGGGCTGGCGGAGGCACTGGGGACACTTTGGGAGCTGGTGGGGGAGTGACACAAAAGGGGAGGCCAGGATCTCAGGCAGAAAGGGAGGAGCTGGGGGTGGTCTCCCCAACAGCCAGTGCCCCTGCCCATGAGGCAGTGCGGATGTACAAAGAGGCAGAGGCAAGGAGGGAGATATCCATGGAAGAGGGTGGAATGGGGCGGGAAATACCAGGGCAGGGGTGCAAAGAGGCAGGTTGCGGGGGGACGCGGCGACAATCCCTGGGGCAGAGCAAGACTCATGCGCCCCCAGCAACTCAGAAGGACGGTGCCACCCCACTTGTGCTACAGCTCAGGCAGGCCAAGTAGGTGGGGCAGCCCCCCACCCGGACCCACCTGCGGCTATGCCCCTGCACCACTGGCAAAACACACACAACTTTAGTCAGCTGATAGGGGAAGAGGTCGCGCGGTATCCCCGACTGGCGATGAGACCCAGCCTCTGGGTTTGAATGGGGAACAACTCACAGAGGGTTGTGTTTGCCGTGGTTCATCCGGGAGACTCCCACGCGGATCTGGGCCCCCTGCAGCCTCTCCCCACAGCACTTGTCTTCCCTGTGCTTCACGATCACCATGGAGATGGAATGCCGCCTGCCCAAGTCCACGATCCACCACGGCTCTATGTCCAGCTTGGTGAGGCTGCAGGAGCCTTGTTCAAACTTCCCATCATGTTTCCCATCCACAGCCCTTCCAGCCACGGCTTTTCCGGTCTCATCCTCGAAGGTGGACGACTGATTGGCCAGACGTCCCAACGCCAAGTTCTGAGCTGGAATCAGAGGGCGAGAAGACAGGAAGTGGTATGGGCCACGGGTGCAGGGTGAGACGCCTCTAGAAGCCCTTTCTCCACATGGAGCCAGGGTACACACTAACCAGGCACCACAGGAGAGCCAGGGTCACAATAGGAACTAGGAGTGAGAGTATGTTGGTGTTGGGGTCTCAACCCAAACAGAGCCTCTCTCAGGCCACCATCTCTCGTACCCAACTGGAGCAGCTCCCCCAGCTAGGGATGGGGCACGATGGTCACATGGAGCCTCCTCACACGCCCCTGCCAGCTGCAGCCACGCCCAGGAGAGCAGAGGGAAGGGAAAAGTCTCCCACTAGGCAGAGGCTGGCGCACAAGGGACTGGGGTGAAACATGAAAGGGAACAGGTCTCCATTCCCGTTGTGCCAGCTCCTTACCCCCTGGCGGTGGGGCACAGCTCTGAGACAGAACCTCGACCTCACACAGGGTGAGATGCTCCGCCCTGCCCGGGATGGTGATGGTGACGTAGCGGCCCTGCCAGCCATTGCAGCAGACGGTGCTGAGGGATCCGGGAACGGTGTTGGTGATGGTCCCACAACTAAACAAAAGAGCAGACGTCAAGAAGACAAAACAAATGTGATGTACTCAAATGCACAGCGCCTGGTGAAATTCACCCGACAGAACCGAAGGAACTGGCTGAGCCAGGCTCAGAGCTATTTGTGTTATTATAGAGAACTCACGTGTGGTTGCATGTGCACGGACTACAGCACAACGTCCAGCCCAAGCAACACTCCCTCCCTGCCCCCACCATGTGTGTGTGACAAAGTGAGATCACTCACCTGAAGATCCCTCCCAGGCTTCCAAGGAGGCCTGGGAGACATCCCAGCTCATGCCCCTGCACCACTGGCAAAACACACACAACTTTAGTCAGCTGCCAGGGGAAGAGGTCGCGCAGTATCCCCGACTGGCAGTGAGACCCAACCTCTGGGCTTGAGATAGGATGACTTGTGTCATGCTGGAGAATGGGGAACAACTGACAGGGGGTTGCTCTTGTCCTGGTTCACCAGGGAGACTCCCACGTGGATCTGGGCCCCCTGCAGCCTCTCCCCCAACCTAAACCTCCCTCAATGAAGTTGAAGCCCGTTGCTTCTTGTCCTGTCCTCAGAGGCCAAGGGGAACAAGTTTTCTCCCTTTTCCTTATGACACACTTTTAGGTACTGAATAGCTGTGATCATGTCCCATCTTTTCCAAACTAAACAAGCCCAGTTCCTTCAGTCTTCCCTCATAGCTCATGTTTTCTAGACCTTTCATCATTTCTGTTGCTCTTCTCTGGACCTTCTCCAATTTTTCCACATCTTTCTTGAAATTCAGTTCCCAGAACTAGACACAATACTCCAACTGAGGTCTAATCAATGCAGAGTAGAGCAAAATAATTAGCCCTTGTGTCTTGCTCCTGTGAATGCATCCCAGAATCAGGTTGGCTTTTTTTTGCAACAGTGTCAGGGTGTTGACTCATATGTAGTTTGTGGTCCACTACGACCCTTAGTTGCCTTTCTGCTACACTCCCTCCTAGACAGTTATTTCCCATTCTATATGTTCCTCCCTAATTGGAGATCTTTGCATTTCTCTTTATTAAACTTCATCCAATTTACATCAGACCATTTCTCCGGTTTGTCCAGGTCTTTTAGAATTATGACCCTATTCTCCAGAGCACTTGCAACCCCACCTGGTTTGGTGTCATGTGCAGACTTCTTAAGCGTACTCCCTAGGCCATTATCTAAATCATTGATGAAGATATTGAACAGAACTAGTCCCACAACTGATCCCTGAGGAACCCCACTCATTATGCTCTTCCAGCATGACTGTGAACCATTGATAACTACTCACTGAGAATGGGTATCCGTTCAGTTATGCACCCACTTTACAGCAGCCCTGTCTAGATTGTATTTCCCTTGTTGATTTGAAAGACAGTCATGCCAGGCTCTACCAAAAGCCTTACTAAAGTCTAGGTATACCATGTCTTCCCCTTCCTCCATATCTACAAGGCTTGTTATCCCATCAAAGAACGCTACCAGCTTGGTTTGACATGATTTGTTCTTTACAAATCCATGCTGGCCGTTACCTATCACCTTCTTATCTTCCAGATGTTTGCAGATTAATTCCTTAACCATTTGCTCCATTACTTTTCCTGGCACAGAAGTTGAGCTGACTGGTCTATAGTTTCTTGGGTTGCCTCTCTGGCCCTACAAGTCAGATTTAGTTTGGACATCAAGTGGGTGGGCCTGTATCCCATTCAAGCCCCCCCCCCCCACCCCATAGCTATGCCTCTGCATTACCAGCAAAGCACTTGTAGCCTCAGGCAGCTCGGAGAAAAAGAGGACACGCAATAAACCCGTCTGGCAAGGAGACCCACCCCTGTGCCTGAGTTGGCAGGACTCATCTCGCTGCAGATAATGGGGAGGCAACTCACATGGGGTTGTCCTTGCCATGGTTCACTAGGGAGTCTCCCACGTGGATCTGGGCCCCCTTCAGTCTCTCCCCACAGCACTCCTCTTCCAAGTGCTTCACGATCACCACGGAGACGGAATGCCGGCTGCCCAAGTCCACGGTCCACCACGGCTCTATGTCCAGTTCAGTTTGGCTGCAGGATCCTTGTTCCCACAGCCCACTACGTTTACCATCCACGGCCTTTCCAGCCTCAGATCTGTCAGTCCAGTCCTCGAATGTGGATGACTGAATGGCCGGACATCCAAGAGCCAAGTTCTGAGCTGGAATCAAAAAGCAAGAAGAGGGGAGGTCTGACGTGCCCATTGCTGAGAAGAGACGGAGCTGTAAAAGCCCCTTCTCCCACATGGACTCACTGCCGGATGCCAGTGGTAACACACAAACCAGGCACTGCATTAAAGCCAGGTCCACAGTGGGAGCCAGGGCCCCGAAGACATGAGTGACAGAGGGCTGGTGCTGGGGTCTCAGCCCAGAGAGTGTCTCTCTCAGCCACCACGTCCCACACCCCACTGGAGCTGCTCAACACAGGGATGGGGCACGATGTTCACATGGAGCCTCTACCCCCGCCTGTCCCTGCCAGCTGCAGCCCACGCCCAGGGGAGCAGTGGGAAGAGAAGAGTCTCCCAGGGTTTCTGCTGCCTCACTAAGCAGAGGCTGGCATTGCGGGCACTGGGGTATAATATAAAATGGAACAGGTCTCCATTCACACTGTGCCAGCTCCTCACCCCCTGGCGGTGGGGCACAGCTCTGAGAGAGAACCTCGACCTCACACAGGGTGAGCTGCTCCATCCTGCCCGGGATGACGATGGTGACGAAGTGTCCCTCCAGCCCGTTGCAGCAGATGCTGTTGAGGGATCCGGGACTGGGGTCGGTGATGGTCCCGCAGCTAAAGGAAAGAGAAGACATCACGACGACAAAACGAATTTGATGTATTCAAATGCACAGTGCCTGGTGAAATTCACCCCATGGTACTTAAGGAAATAGCTGAGCCAACCTAAGAACTATGAACAATTTTCTAGAGAACTCACAAAGGATGGATGCAGACCCAGAGGACTAGAGACTATCTGACATTGTACCTGTCTTTGAAAATGGGGGACAAAAAGTGGCAAATTCTAGGCCAATCAGCCTAATACTTCAGAAGACACTAGAATAAGTTCTCTCTTTAAAAGCAGCTTGGGGTTAGCAAAGTAATATGTCATAGCTCTTGTGGATTTGTGTAGAACAACTCATGCCATACCTATCACATGTTCTTCTTTTGACATCCATCTGGTCTAATGGGTGGGGGAGTAGATGTGGTAGGTCTTGGTGTTAGAAAGGCTTTTGACAGAATCCCACATGACAGTCTTCTCATAAGCAAATGAGAGAAGGATTGTCTAGATGAAATTACTATCAGGTGGATTCAAAACATGCAGGGAGTAGTTATCGACAGTTGACGGTCAAATTGAGAGACTATTTCTAAAGGTCCTCATAGGGGTCTGTCCTGTGTGGGGTACAATTCTATATTTTCATCAATGGATAGGATGATGGAGCACAGGCTACAGTTATCAAATGTACAGGTGAAACCAAGACGGGATGGGTTGTAAGAACATTGGGAGTAAGGATAAGAATGATCTTGATATTGTGGAGAATTGTCCTGAAATCTAAAAGGTGACATTCACTCAACACAAGTGCAAGGTACTGGTCTAGGAAAGAAAATGCCCAACGACACAATGAGGAAGGGCAGGTGAGGCAGTAGCCCGGCAGAGAAGCATCTTAGGTTATAGTAGATCGCAGATTGAATCTGAGCCGACAGTGGGATGCTGTTTGAAGAGGACCAATGTGACTCGGGGATGTAGTCAGGGCAGGGTTGCACGTAAGACATGGACGGTTCCTGACCCACTTTCCTTGGTCCTGGGGAGGGCTCAGCTGGAGCACCGAGTCCTGCTTCCCACCCCGCACTTTAAGAAAAGATGTGGAAAATGGGAGCGACTCTAATGGGCAGCAGCCATAATGACAAGCTGCCTCAGGGCACAGGGTGAAAGACCTGGGCGTGTGTAGTCAGGAGAACAGAAGGTCGATGGGGGCATGAAAACAGTTTTCAGACAGGCCACAGGGTGGTCACAGGGCAGCAGGGCCCCAGAGGAGGTCGGGCCTCCCCGTGACAGGCTCCCCTAAGGAGAAGGGGCCAACGGAGATTCTCTGGGTGCAGTTAGTTCCCCAGGCGGCTGGGTCAGTGGCGCCATTTCAGATTTTAATGTGGGGGCCACTTTAACCATGATTCCAGGGGCTACTTAGGCACTTGACATCTCTAATTTTCTGGCTGATAATTTAGCAGTTGGCTGACTGGAGCATTGTGTCTCGTTCCTATATAAAAGAAAGAGAAGATTTACTCAGCATTGCGAGCGTCCTTAACTCAGTTCATTATCGTTTGGAAAATGAAAGGAAAATGGAACGTGCTTTATTTGAATCGTTGCTCTGGGGCGGGGCTGGGGAGGAGGGGTCCCGTATGACGGCTGCTCCAAGGAGAGAGGACGCCCCCAGCCCTCTCTCACCACAACAGCTTGTGGCCAGGTGAAAAGAACCTCTCCATGGCCACCGCAGCTCCAGAGGGCACAGCTTGGGGAGACGGGCTGGGGCAGGTCCTGGGTTGTCTGACCCCTGCGCTGCCCAGGCAAAGTGAGGAATTCAGCAAACTGCCCTTTCCCCTCGCTCCCTGATGAAGGGGAACGGTCTGTAATGTCTGTGTAGGTACACGGGGGGGGGGGCGGCATCAGATACCTTCCCCCTCCCTCCAGGGCGCCTTGGGAGGTCGAGGACTCAGGACTGGAGCGGACCAGGAGGGGGACACGTCCCCAGCCAGCTCCTTTCACCAGCCTGATGCTCCTGTCTCTTTTCTGTTTGGTTTTATGAGATGCAATCCCATTCCAGGCACAACCCATGGTCCTGGCCCAACCAGCCCCTTACGTTGCTTTAAGTTATGGTAAGAAGAAGCTGTCTGCTGAATGCGATGGACCTAACTAGTGCCACTTCGGAGGATTTTTTGAACAGGCGGCTGGATGGCCAGACAACTCTCTTAGGGTATGTCTACACTACCACCCTAGTTCGAACTAGGCTGGTAATGTAGGCAACCGGAGTTGCAAATGAAGCCTGGGATTTGAATTTCCCGGGCTTCATTTGTATCTTGCCGGGCGCCGCCATTTTTAAATGTCCGCTAGTGCAGACTCCGTGCCGCGCGGGTACACGCGGCACGGACTAGGTAGTTCGGAATAGGAAGCCTAGTCTGAACTACCTAGTCCATGCTAGTTCAAACTAGGGTGGTAGTGTAGACATACCCAGACATACATGTTAGCAGACAAATATTAGACCCATTCAGCTATAATGTGTTCTGACATCTTGTGGCAAGTCCTTTATGGGACACTGGGGGTATGGCTACACTGCCACCCTACTTCGAATGAGGGTGGCTAATGTAGGCATTCGAACTTGCAAACGAAGCCCGGGATTGAAATATCCCAGGCTTCATTTGCATGTTCCCAGGTGGGCGCCATTTTTAAATGCCCGTAGTTCGAACTCCTTGCCCCCGGCTACACGTGGCACGGACCAGGTAGTTCGCATTAAAGCTCCTAATTCAAACAACCGTTATTCCTCCTTGCAGGTTTAGCCGCGGGCAGGTAGTTTGAACTACGGGCATTTAAAAATGGCGCCCGCCCAGGAACATGCAAATGAAGCCCGGGATATTTCAATCCCAGGCTTCATTTGCAAGTTCGAATGCCTACATTAGCTACCCTCGCTCGAACTAGGGTGGCAGTGTAGCCATACCCTGGGTGGTTTAACATTTTCATATATTTTCTTACCTTTTTTTTTTTTTTTTTTACTAACTCTGCAGAGAGGAGAGACCCCATTTCAGCTCAGGGAGGGCAGTGGGGTCTAGTGGGTTACAGCTGTGGCAGATGCATCTGGGTTCTAGGTAAGAACCTCAGAACAGCCAGACGGGGTCCGACCAAAGGTCCATCCAGCCCAGTGTCCTGTCTGCCCACAGCGGCCAATGCCAGGTGCCCCAGAGGGAATGCACACAACAGGCAATCATTGCGTGTTTCATCTCATCACCCACTCCCAGCCTCTGGCAAACGGAGGAGAGGGACGTGCAGAACATGGTGCTGGATCTCTGCCAGCATTGGCTAATAGCCATGGAGGGCCCTATTCTCCATGAACTTACCTAGGGTTTTTTTTTTAACCTTGTTACAGTTTAGGCCTTCACAGCATCCTCTGGCAAAGAGTTCCACAGGTTGACCATGAAGAAATACTTTGTGTAAAATCTGCTGCCTATTCATTTCATTGAGTGACTCCTAGTCCTGGTCTTATTTGAATGAGTAATTAACTCTTCCGTATTCAGTTTTCCCACATCAGTCATGATTGTCTAGACCTTTATCGTCTCTCTCCCTTAATCATCTTTTTGTCCAAACTGGAAAGTCCCAGGCTTTTCTAATAAAAACAACGCCAAGTCTCGTAGCACTGTAAAGACTAACAAACTTGGGAGGAAGTTTTTCTTCACTGTGGAACTCCTTGGCAGGCAGGCATACTGTGAAGACCAGGACTTTACCAGCGTTCAGAAAAGCACTAGATACATTCGTGGAGGTTAGGTCCATCAATACTTATTAGCCACACTAGGCAGGAATGGTGTCCCTAGCCCCGGGGTGGGAAAAGGGCCTTCGTGGGCCAGAGCGGGCCCACCAAGCGGGTTGATCTGGCCCGCGGAGGCCCTGCCGCTCTCCCAGCCCCAGGCCAATTAGGGTCTGGGAGAAGGGAAGCTCACAGAATTTCCTCCACCCTGCCCCTGCCCTGCAAGGAGCATGCAGCACTTAGAAGTGCCATGTGCTCCTGGCAGGGCGGGAGGGGACTTCATGTGCTTCCTGATTGACCTGGGGGCAGAAGGGGGAGCACGCAAAGTCTCCTCCCACCACCAGCGGCATGGGCACCTAGAGGGAGCCTCTTGAGAGGGGAACAAAGGCACTCCCCCACCCCCAGACCAATCATGGGCTATGGGTGGGGAAGGGGGGAAATATCCTGGCCCCGCCCCTTCCGCTTGAGACCCCGCCCCCTCCAGTGCGGCCCGGGGCTACTTCAAACATTTCTGAATTTTTGCCCCCGCCTGCCCTAGCCTCTGTCAGCGGCTGGAAATGCAGGATGGGAGAGGGATCCCTGGGGGATTCCCTGCTCTGTTCTTTGCTCCCTGGAGGGCCTGAGCTCCCCGTCCCTTCCCACGCTTTGTGCCTCAGACTGGGGCTGGTGCCACCAGACAACCTGCCACATGGGACTTGGGCAGGCTAGCGCAGCGCTCCAGGATTGGGCATGCTGAGGCTGGCGGAAGAGGTTGGGGTGCCCTGGGAACTGGTGGGGGATCGGCAAGAAAGGAAAGGGTGCGTCTCAGGCAGAAAGGGAGGAGACTCCCCCAACAGCCAGTTCACCAACTGCCCATGAGGAGCGGGGGCAGAAAGAGTCAGGGGCGGGGGGGTATATGTCCAAGGAAAGGGGTGAAATGGGGCAAGAAGCGGAGTGACAGAAAAGGGAGGTAGCAGGCCGGGGTGGGGTCCAAGAGGGGATGAGCCGTAGGGTGGAAGGGGCATCATGCACCCCTGTAAACTCAGAAACACGGTGCCCCCCCACTTGTGCTACAGCTCAGATTTGGGGTTCGTCTGGAGGCAAAGTGGGTGGGGCTGCACCCCACTCAGGGTCACCTAAGGCTTTTCCCCTGCACTCCTGGGAAAACACTCGCAGCCTCAGGCAGCTGAGAGAAGAGGGGTATGTCTACACTACAGCGTTAATTCGAACTAACGCAGCTAGAACTAAAAACTAGTTCGAATTAGTGTTTTGCTAATTCGAACTAGCGCATCCACATTACGTGGACCCTGAAGCGGGGTTAAGGATGGCTCGTGCCCCATTCCTCCCTCACCTCCTTCCACTTACCCTTCCCTAGCCCCTCTTCTTGATGTACAAAATAAAGATAACGTGTCTTCCATAATGGAATCTGTCTTTATTGAACAAAACTGGGGGAGACTAGGAAAAGGAGGTGGGAGAGGGGAAGGGAGAGGCTGGGAGAGGGGAGGGCAACTAAAATGATCAGGGGTTGGGAACAGGTCCCATATGAAGAGAGGCTAAGGAGACTGGGACTTTTCAGCTTAGAAAAGAGGAGACGGGGGGGGACAGGATAGAGGTCTCTAAAGCAGGAGTTGGGTGGAGAGGGTACATACAGAAAAGTTCTTCCTGAGTTCCAATAAAGAAGGACTAGAGGACACCAAAGGAAAGGAATGGGTAGCAGGCTTCAAACTAGTAACAGAAAGTTATTCTTCACAAAGCAAAGAGTCAACCTGTGGAACTCCTTGCTGCAGGAAGCTGTGAAGGTTAGAACTGGAACAGAGTTTAAAGGGAAGTGAGATCAAGTCATGGAGGTTGGGTCCATGGAGTGGTATTAGCCAGGGGGTAGGAGTGGTGTCCCTGCCCAAGGTTTATGGAAGGCTGGAGAGGGATGGTACGAGACAAATGGCTTGGTCACTGTCTTCGGTCCATCCCCTCCAGGGTCCCTAGGGTTGGCCGCTGTCGGCAGACAGGCTACTGGGCTAGATGGACCTTTGGTCTGACCCAGGACAGCCATTGTAAGCTCAGGGTCGGGGGTCTCAGTGGACCCCCTTGATTCTCTTGCACACCTGCTCCTGAGTGGCCAGGCTGGCAGCTCTCCTGCCCTAGACGGCCACTTTCCTGTGCCTAGTGCGCAGATCGTGGACGAGGTCCACGATGTCCGCACTAGCCCAGACGGGTGCCTGCCTCTTGCGGTCCCGGGCAAGCTCCCGGGAGCCGCCAGCCTGGTCCCGGGAAGAGGGGGAGGGCTGGGGGGCATCGGGTGGCTGGCTCGATCCGTGCCAGGTGCAGGGTCTGCTGGCTGGGTGCTGGCAGGCTTGCACCTGGAATGGGCACCGTAGCCAGCCCGTGCCCCTTTAAGGGGTCCGGGGCCGGGAGGGGGGCAGACGAGTTTCCCTGGTGTTGGCCAGAGTGGCCACCAGGGAAACCTGGGGAGGACTAGCCTCCCACTAGTTCGAATTAAGGGGCTACACAGCCCTTAATTCAAACTAGCTAGTTCGAACTAGGCTTAATCCTCGTAAAATGAGGATTACCTAGTTCGAACTAAGCGCTCCGTTAGTTCGAATTAAATTCGACCTAACGGAGCGCTAGTGCAGCGCCTATGAAAGTTAGTTTGAACTAACTTTGTAGTGTAGACATACCCGAGGAGACTAGGCCCTGGCCCCAGCTCGCCATGAGACCCCACCCCTGTGCCTGAGCTGGGAGGGCCCATCTTGCTGCAGACAAGGGAGAAGCAACTCACAGAGGGTTGTCCTTGCCGTGGTTCACCAGGGAGTCTCCCACGCGGATCTCGGCCCCCTGCAGCCTCTCCCCGCAGCACTTGTCTTCCCTGTTCTTCACGATCACCATGGAGACGGAATACCTCCTGCCCAAGTCCACGCTCCACCACGGCTCCAGGTCGTTCTTGGTCTGGCTGCAGGAGCCGAGTTCAAACTTCCCATCACGGTTCCCATCCACGGCCCTGCCAGGCTCAGCTTGCCCAGTCTTGTGCTCAACACTGGAGGACTGAGTGGCCGGACGTCCCAGCGCCAAGTTCTGAGCTGGAATCAGAGGGCGAGAAGAGGGGAGGTGGGACGTGCCCGTTGCCGGAAAGGATGGGATGGGGGAGGTCCCTCACAGAGCTAGAACTGCTTCCTGTCAGTGACACACTAACCAGGCCAGGTTCCTAGTGGGAGCCGGGACCCTGGGAATAGGAGTGAGGAGAGCAGGATGGTGCAGACAGCAAGTTCATGCCTGGATCTCAGTCCAGAGAGAGCCTCTCTTAGACCACACGTCCCATACTCAAAGGCGCTGGTCCCAAAGGCCGGGATCGGGCACGATGGCCACATGGAGCCTCCTACACCTGCTCCTGCCAGCTACAGCCCATGCCCAGGAGAGCAGTGGGAAGGAAAGAGTCTCCCAGGGCTTCTGCTGCCTTACTCGGCAGAGATTGGTGCAGAGGGGCTAGGGTGTAACATGAAAGGGAACAGGTTTCCAGTCACATCGTGCCCGCTCCTTACCTCCTGGTGGTGGGATACAGCCCTGAGATAGAACCTCGACCTCACACAGGGTCAGATGCTCCGTCTTGCCCGGGATGACGATGGTGACATAACGACCCTCCAAGCCACTGCAGCAGATGGTGCTGAGGGATCCGGGTCTGTGGTCAGTGATGGTCCCGCAGCTAAAGGAAAGAGCAGAACCAAAGGAGACAAAACAAGTCTCACACTTTCTTTCTATTGGCTCTCCTGTGTCCCTGGCAACACCTTCCGGATACTCACTGATCTGGGTTTAACGGTTTAGTTGCTGAATGCTGGGATGTTAGAAACGGGCAGTGTCCCTCCTATCCATCACAGTCCTACACGCAGTACTGGGTGGCCCTGGAGGCCAAGTGGATAGGCTGCGTCCCACCCAGGCCCACTCACGGCTATGCCCCTGGCACCATAACAGAGCACTCACAGCCTCAAGCAACTCAGAGGGGAAGCGGCCACACCCTGGCCCTGGCTAGCAATGAGACCCCACCCCTGGGCCACAGCTGGGAGAAGTTATCTCACTGCAGACAATGGGAAGCAACTCACAGGGGGTTGTCCTCGCCCTGGTTCACCAGCGAGTCTCCCACGTGGATCTGGGCCCCCTTCAGTTTCCCCCCGCAGCACTCGTCTTCTCTGTGCTTCACGATCACCATGGAGATGGAATGCCGGCTGCCCAAGTCCACGGTCCACCAGGGCTCTGTGTCGAGCTCGGATTGGCTGCAGGAGCCGAGTTCAAATTTCCCATCACGGTTTCCGTCCACGGCCCTCCCAGGCTCGGCTTTTGCAGTCCCATTGTTGTACGTGGACGACTGGTTGGCCGGACGTCCCAGCGCCAAGTTCTGAGCTGGAGTAAGCAGGTGAACAGAGGGGAGGTGGGACGTGCCCGTTGCCGGGGGAGGAGGGGCCTCTAGAAGCCCTTTCTCCCACACGGACCAGAGCCATTTCCTGATGGTGACACACAAACCAGGCACCACGTGCGAGCCAGGTTCACAGTAGGAACTTGGGCCCTAAGGACAGGAACGACAGCAGGGTGGTGGATCCTCTCTCAGCCCACCACGCCGCATACCCCATTGAGATGAGGCATGATGTTCATGTGGAGCCTGCAACCCACGCCCAGGGGAGCAGTGGGAAGGAAGAGTTTCCCACGGTTTCTGCTGCCTCACTAGGCAGAAGCAGGCACACAAGGGACTGGGGTAAAACATGAAAGGGAACAGGTCTCCATTCCCATTGTGCCAGCTCCTTACCCCCTGGTGGTGGGATACAGCCCTGAGATAGAACCTCGACCTCACACAGGGTGAGAAACTCCTCCCTGCCCGGGATGACGATGGTGACGTAGCGGCCCTCCAGCCCGTTGCAGCAGACGGTGTTGACGGATCCGGGACTGGGGTCGGTGATGGTCCCACAGCTAAAGGGAAGAGCGAAGGCCAAGAAGTCAAAACAAGATGGAAAAATTCAAACCCTCAGCGTGTGATTAAATGAACCTGCGGCACTGAAGGGAGTAGCTGAGCCAGACTCCCCGTACCACAGCAGTGGCAGCAACAGCCCAGCCTTTTTCTATTGTTAGGCCCTGGAGCGAATGTCACTCAGGGATGTCAGGACGGGGTTGTGTGTAAGACGTGGGCAGTGACTGACCCACTTTACTTGGCCTTGGGGAGGGCTCAGCTGGAGCTCTGTGTCCTGCTTCCCACCCCCCACTTCAAGAAAGTTGTCAAAAAATGGGAGAGACTTTCATTTGGCAGCAGCCAAAATGACAAGCTGCCTCAGGACACAGGCTGAAGGACCAGGGCGGGTGTAGTCAGGAGGAGAAGGCTGATGGGGACATGAAAACAGTCTTCAGACAGGCCACAGGGTGGTCATGGGGCAGCAGGTGACAGGCTCCCCTAAGGCGAAGGGGCCAACCCAGCTCCACCGGGTGCAGTTAGTTCCCTAGGTGACTGGGGGCTGCCAATTAGCTAGGTGGCTCCTGGCACTAGGGCAGGGCTGTGGGGCTCAGTCGGACGCACAGATCACAGAGGAAGCTCCTAGCACTGCAGGGCTCAGGGCAGCTGCTCAGGGAGCACCCCAGGAAAATCAACCTAGGAGAGGGATCCGGGAGGGAAGAGCTCCAAAGGGGGAGCTACGAGTCCCAAGCCCCTAAGGGGGAGCTGCCCCCAGGAGAAATCCCTCCCCAGACAGTGGCAGGTGCTCCCGATCACACGGTAACGCCATGCGGCTCTGGAGAGCAGCTACCGTGCTTTGCGCTCTGGTCTAGGGTGACTTGGTCCTGTCTCAGCATGGGGGGGATGGAAGGGATGGCCCCTGGGGGCAGCTTTCTGCCCTGCCCTGTCTGTGTCTCTGCATGGGGGCAATGGACGCAGCCAGCCCAGCAGTCCCCATGACATCCCGTTCATTCAGGGGAAAACGGTCACTCGCCTATGCAGCTGCTGCCCTTCGAGAGGTGTTGCTCTTTTTCATTCCAGTTGAGGTGTGCGCGCTTCACCCACAAGTGCCGGACAGTTTTTCCACAGCCACTCCCTGTTGGGTCGGCTGTCTAGCTCCCTGTTGTGATGCTGGTGCAGTGCACTGTATATGACCCTGCCGACCCAGTTCCTTCTCGCCCGCTACTCCGCCAGCGGGAAAGGAGGTGGGTGTGCAATTGATGGGAGCAACACATCTGGAAGCCCAACAGTCACAAAGGTGTGTAATCATTCCTTCGAGCGCTTGCTCACATGTATTCCACAGGAGGAGATGCACGAGCCTTACCCAGGAGGAGGTGTCGGAGGCACAGGGAGGGAACAGAGGTGGGAGGGGACTAGGCTCTCCTTCCAGCTGGCCGTTACCGCTCAGCGGGAACAAGAGGAGTGAAAAATTACAAGGGGTGCTCAGCACCCCCTGCAGCCTCCCTGACCATCTGCATCCCACAGACTCAGTGCCCCCCCACGCACCGCTAGCAGGTGTTCTGCGGCATGCAGGGGATGCTGGAGGGGAGGGAAAGGGGGATGAGCATCGTAGTGTGTGTGTGTGTCGGTGGGGGTGAGCCTCCCCAGTCAGCCTGGCGTGGCCCTGTCCATGCTCTGTCCCCAGGAGGGCCTGAGCTCCCAACCCCTTCCAGCCCTGTGTGGCTCAGGCTGGGGCTGGTGCCCCCAGACAACCTTCCACATGGGACTTGGCGAGGCTGGAGATGAAGCCTGTCAGGGCTCTCCGGTTGCTGGGGGCCAGCAGAGCCTGCGGTAGGTGTGTTCTAGCCTCTGGACTGGGACAGGAGGGTTAGGACCTTGCACAGAAGGTAGCCAGCTCACCTGCTCTTTATGAGGAACAGCGGGGGCAGAAAGAGGTGGGGGGAAGGGAACATCTTGGGAAGGGGGGAAAATTGGGCAGGAAGCAGCGTGCCAGGAATGGAAAACGGCAGGCGAGGTGGGGCAAAGAGGGGATGAGCCCTGGGACAGAACAGGAATCATGCACCTCCAGCAACACTGCCACTGTGCTTACCCTACCACGGAGAGTTGTGTGGGCGTGGAAGCTAAGCAAGTGGGGCTGCAGCCCTCCCTGGCCCAGCTGTGGCTAGGCCTCTGCCCCGCCCCTCCACAAAGCACTCTCCACCTCAGACCACTCAGAGGGGAAAAGGCCTCGACTGGCAATGAGACCCACGCTCTAAGCCTGAGCTGGAAGGACTCAACTTGCTGCTGTGATGGAGCAGGTGAGCCTACTGGAGTCCGGAAGGTGGGCGGGCATTAGCCCATCCACATCTAAAGGACCTCCCCCCAGCCTATGGGGAGGGTCCACTGAGCCCATAAAACCAAGTAATTATTTGGGACAAATAAAGAGAAAACCAGGACGGATGTGAGGGTCAAAGGGCTAAGACGAGGGAACCGGATGGAGATACCGAGCAGAGCGCCCCGGACCGCGCCCACTGCCCCTTAAAGGTCTCAAGTGAGCCAGCAGATGCTGCCCATTGGAACTCTGCCTGGATACGTGAGCGGATGCAGGAATGGAAATAGGCCCCACAGTCACAGGCCCCTCCCTCGGCCAACCTCTGCTTCCCGGTCTTCTAAATCACCACCTTGGTGATAGCCAGGAGGAGGCTGACCAGGAGGTCCCACGACTTTGTGGGGCTACGGCTGCGGTGTGCATAGATTGGCAGGTGTGGGGAAAAGTGCAGCCAGAACCTCATCAAGAGGTTCTGGAAGAACCGAAAGAGGAGCTGTAATCTGGTGCACTCGAGATAAACGTGCTCCAGGTTCTCCCTCTCACCACAGAAGCGGCAAGTATCCAGAATGGGGGTGAACCGTGCCAAATACACACCCATGCTCACTGCTCTGTGCAGGATTCTCCAGCTGATGTCCCCAGTGGGCCGTGGAACCAAGGTGGAATAGAGACTGGCTCATTGGGGCTCCCCACCCTCTATTGGAGGTCCCACCACTTGGTATCTGGGCAGGACACGAGGGTGGGGAAATGGAGCGTGTGAAGCACCAGCGTGTACAGGTGACTCTTTGGCGTGGTTCGGAAGGGGACCGGCTGCAAGGTGTGCAGCCAGCTCAGGTGATGAGGGGGAGACGGTCGGGGAGGTACGCAGGGATTAGGGCTGATCGATAGATCAGGTGGGCCGGAGGTGAGGGGCGGACCGGGTGCACTCTCTCGCAGGACCTTGTCGAGATAAACCCGAGCAGTGGGCGGCAAAGTGTCCTTCACCTCTTGAAGTATGTGCCAGGGAGTACGTAGGGTGGAGAGCCCCATGCGCTGGGCGAGCGCCTGAGGATCCACCCGTCTCCCTGCTCATAGTCCAAGAGGTCTCCGATCCTTCTGACTTCTACCAGAACCAACCTCTGGCGCACCAAGGGGGACTCTGTCACCTGCACACGTAGATGGGGATTGAGTGGCTCCCACGGTGGCTCCCAAGGACCTGGTTGCTGAGAACAGCTTCCAGGCCCGGAGGACATCCTGGTAGAAGGATGGCAGCTTGGAGAGGTCTCGCGGAAGACCTCTCTAATAAAGGAGCTGCCGATCATATCGGAGCCCTCAGAAGCGGCGAAGGAAAATGTGCGCCAGCGTGCTCCACGCCAGACTACCTGAATCATATAGGAGGCTCTGTAGGGCCTGGAGACAGAGGACACAGACCTGTGTGCGCAAACACATCAGACCCTGCCTTCCCTCCTCCAGGGGAAGATGGAGAATCCCTGCACAGACCCAATGTCATCCTGGCCAGAAGAACTGCAGCATCAGCTGCTGGATCTGATCCAGGAAACCCAGGGTTGGGACCAGGGTGCTGAGATGGTGACAGAGCATGGGCAGGACCAGTTGGTTAAGCACCCGCGCCCTCCCACGCAGGGAGAGGCACCAGAGTAATCCTGTCCATCTCCGCAACCGCTCAGCCACACTGGGCTCTAAACCTTGCCAGTTCTCCGGCCAAGAGGGATGCGTGGCAGAAAGAAAAATGCCAAGACAGAGCAGCAGATCCACCTCCAGCTGATGGCCTGAAGCATGGGTAGGGAGGGGAGCCTGCCTGCCACCCGGCCCCTACCATCAGACCAGAGCTCTTGACCCAGTTGACCTGGGCGGAGGAGGCCACCGAGTAGATGGCTTGGCAGGCCTCTACCCACACCAGGTCTCCCGGACCATGAGGAAGACATCATAGGCATATTTCAACAGGACCAGCCGCATCTGTGGCTCATGGAGCACCAACCCCGTCAACCCCTTGTGAAGGAAAAGGAGGAAGGGCTCAATGGCCAGAGTATAGAGCTGGCCCAATGGCGGGCAGCCTTGACGTACTCCCCACCCAATGCTGACCGGTGCGGTGAAGGTCCAGTTGAGTTTGACCAAACACTCTGAGGAAGCGTACAGCACCTGGAGAAACCCCACAAAGCAGGGACCAAAGCCGAAGGCCTGCAGTGAGCCTAGGACATACCCGTGGTCCATCTGGTCTAACACCTTCTCCTGATCCAAGGACAGGAGGGTGAATGACAGACCATCCCTACACCCTAGCTCTAGAAGATCCCGGACCAAATAAAGGGTTGTCGAAGATGGTACGGCTCAGGATGGTGCAGGTCTGGTCTGGATGGACCACATCCGCCAGCACGGACTTGAGTCTCAGGGAGATGGCTTTGGCGACGATTTTATCATCCATGCTGAGGAGCAAGACAGGACGCCAGTTCCTCAGATCACGGAGGTTCCCCTTCTAGGGCAGCAAGGCAAGCACCGCTTGCCTGCACAATAAAGGGAGGACTCCACTCTCCAAGGACTCGGCCCAGATGCTGGCAAGGTCCAGGCCGAGGATGTCCCAGAACACGCGGTAGAATTCCACAGTCAGCCCGTCCATGCCCGGGGATTTATTGGTGGGCATGAGACGGATGAAGTGCCCCGTTGCCCGACAGAGAAAGCACCGGGCCTCCCCCAAGGTGTAATATACCCGGTACTGGGCCCCTTGATAGGGCACCAGAAATGACCCTTTTAGGGCTTCTCCACCAGGCCCCGCTGGCAGGAGTTGGATTTGTACCTGCCGGCGGAAGGAAAGAACGTGGTAGAGGGTAGGGTCCTTGCAGCCCAAAGGAAGGGGACTCAGGACTGACAGAGGCCTCCCCAGGGTGGAGAGGAAAGGCAGTAAGGTGGCATTGGGGAGGAAGGGAGGAACAGAGGAAAAAACCACCCATACGCCCAGATCCTCCAAAGGCTTGAGTGGGACATGGACCCCCCACCCTCCAAACCCTTCTCCACCGCCTCCTAGGTGGCGGCCTCGTATGGCAGGAAGAATACCACCTTCCCGAACATCTTGGAGGCCGCCACCACGACCACAGGCTCCACCATGCGTGCCAACACCTGCATACAGGTCTCCATATGGGGTGAGGCCGACACCAGGAGGCAATGGACCCCGTGTCTGCTGGTCAGGGTGGGGAAGGGGCTGCAGCCCCCCAGGATGGAATTCTGGGAGTTGGCTTCAGTGGATCAGGAGGCAGCAGGCGGGGGGAAAGGGGAGGCAGTGGCTACCTGGGGCTGGGACACCGTCGCCCCCGGAGCTGGTGGAAGGCCCAGGGGGACAGGAAAGCGGGGAAGCTATGGCCCAGACCATGGCAGAGGGGGTAGCCTTTGTCACAGGAAGTTTTGCCTTCAGGTCGGGGCTCTTGCCCTTCTTGGTCCCCTGGCCCTTCCTGCCCTTCAGGGCGGCTTTCTTAGTGGTGACACTGGTGGCAAAAGGTACCGTGGCAGGAGCGGTCAGGATCCCAGAACCCCCGTCCATGTCCACCACCTCTGCTGCATGAGCGGGTGGCCCTGCAGCCTCAGAGGGTTCAGCATTCATAGAGGCAGTGAGGGGGGTGGGCCAGGGGCGTCACACAACTACCTCTCCATTACGTGGGGGGGACGGACAGGAACAGACAATTAGGAGAGACCAATAGTGCCAGGGGGTAGAGCAAGGGGCAGGGGAGAGGGGGAAGGGGGAGAGAGAGGAAGGCTCACCACTCCCCCCGCTAGGCTGGAAGTGGGGTGGGAGGGCAGCAACGCACAAAGGAGGAGGGGGGGAGGTAAAGGAACAAGGGGTACAGCTCCCAGCACGGGAAGGTAAGAGCGGCTCCTCCGGCTGCACTGGGACGGTGAGGGGGTACATTATTTGGGGGAAGTGAAACGATGTGTGGGGGGAGGGTAACTAAAGAAGAGTGGGAGGCTCAGGCAGCAAACCAGATGTCAGAGGGGGGCATGGGCACATGAGAAGAGGGGAGGGGAATGCAGGCTGTGAGGAGGAGCCTGCTCAAGGAGACAGGGGGGCAGCAAGACACTGCTGGGGGGAGGGGAGAATCTAGTGTGCACCTGCTGCAGGACACAACAAAGCAAGGGAGGGGTGGGGAGGCAAGCAGTGGGGCCAAGGATGGGAATGGCCCTGTAGCCCTGGGGCTGGGGAGGTAGCAGCAGCAGTTATGCAGGGGGAGCAGCGGGGGGCAGAGGGAGCCATCCCCAGCGCTCCACAAAAGCTGTACCAGAGGGAACAGCAGCAATCTTGGCTAATTAGAGGAGCTGAGACAGGGTGGCTGCAAATCAGTTAAGGGCCAGGTGAAGCTGATTGGGGCTACCACAAGGCCTCTTTAAAAACCCGCTTTTTGAAGAGAGTTGAGAAGGCGTTTAGAGCATGGAGAGAGAGTTTGGAGAGTTGAGGTGAAGTCTTGAGAGGGAAGGAGGAGTTTGGAGTATGGAGATAGAGAAAGACCACTGATAAAGAGACCAGAGGAGTCAAGCAGAACAGCATCGGCTCTGATAAAGGCTGCGGGGAGACGACAGAGGGACAAACCACAAACCAAGGCGAGTGAGTCTTACACTGCGACTCCTAAACTGTGGGACAGTGGGCCGACCAGGGGCCCAGGAGTGACTGGCCCTGCCACGTGTGGTGTCAGAAGTGGGATTGTTTCACAGCAGTGAGACCTTGCAGCGGACCCACCCAGAGCAGGCTAGGCCACCCTAGTAAGACAGGAGAAAAAAAGATGGAGGATTTAGTCAAGGCCCTCATACAAGCCACTGCAGCCTGCACCCAGTTGTGATCAGACGGGACTTCCCCGGGTTTAGTGCCCTGCTCCTTACAACTGAGGGGAAGGAAGAGAGCCCCCTCCCAAGCGTCCACAAATTGTCCCAGGACCGATTTTCTGAGCCTGGGAAACCCCGGAAATCAAGGCAGGAGAGGAGGGCAGCCAAGAGACTGGGCACTTGAATCCTAAGGCAGGCCCTGGCCGGGAGGGAACCTGAGCCAACTGAGAATGAAGCACTGCAAGAGGTAGACGAGCCTGAGGCTGCGCCTGGATCAGCAGGGCCCCCTGGGATGGAAGAGGCTGAAGGTTCCCCAGAGCCCAGGCAGGTAGGGCCCTCGCTGGAAAATGTTGGACCGGACCAGGCCAAAGACCCCTTGTATCAAAACATTCGTAACAATGTAGTTGAAGTAAACGGGATCCCTGTAGAAGGAAGGCTCAAGGGCCCTAGACCCTATTACGTTATCCAGAGGGATCTGCTGTACCGAGTGCTGCCCGGCCCAGGACAGGAGGTGGAACAGCTCTTGGTGCCTCAGAGTCACCGGCGAGCCGTGCTGGACCTAGCACAGTCATTTATTCGGGGGTCACTAGGAGCTGAGAAGACCCTAGATCGGATTTTACTAAGGTTCTACTGGCCTGGGGTATATATGGAGGTTCGGCGATATTGTGCCTCTTGCCCCGAATGCCAGCTTCATGGGCCCCAGTCGCACTTGAGAGCCCCACTGATACCCCTACCTATTATTGAGGTCCCTTTTGAGCGCATCGCTACGGACCCATCAGAGACACCGGAGCATATTAGTGGTCCTGGACTACGCCACCCGATACCCTGAGGCAGTTCCCCTGAGAAATACCCACTCTAAGACAATCGCCAGGGAGTTAGTTCAAATCTTCTCGAGGGTGGGGATACCCAAGGAGATCCTAACCGATCAGGGTGCTCCCTTTGTGTCTAAGTTAATGAAGGACCTGTGTGCACTACTCCACATACGGGCTCTGAGGACATCAGTCTACCACCCGCAGACGGATTGCCTCGTCGAGCGGTTCAACCGCACCCTCAAGGACATGATCCGGAAGGCAGTGAGTCGGGACAGGAAAGATGGGGATGCCCTACTCCCATACCTCATGTTTGCCATCTGGGAAGTGCCACAGGCCTTTTAAATTAAATTAATGGAGATTGCCTATCTCCTAGAACTGGAAGGGACCTTGGAAGGTCATTGAGTCCAGTCCCCTGCCTTCACAGCAGGACCAAGTACCATCGCTGACCCTGGCCTCCACAGGTTTTTCCCCATTTGAACTGCTATAGGGGCAAAACCCCCAAGGTATCCTAGACCTCGCCAAGGAGACCTGGGAGGGACAGTCAAACCATGGACGCCATATTGTAGAGCACGTCCTCCAGATGAAGGACAGGATCGCTCAGGATACCCCCATTGTAAGAGAGCACCTAGAAAAAGCCCAGCAGGCCCAGCGAACCTACTACAACCGTCGCACAACAATCCGGAAATTCCAGGTGGGCGATCGGGTGATGGTGCTGGTCCCAACAGCAGAGAGCAAGCTCCTTGCCAGGTAGCAGGGACCCTATAAAGTGGTTGCGGGTATAGGGGAGGTAGATTATAAGGTGCAGCAACCTGGTCCCTGGAAACTTGAACAAATCTACCATGTTAACCTGCTGAAACCATGGCGAGACTAGGAGGTGAAGCTGGCTGCCCTGGGGACAGCAATACCAGATGAAAGCCAACAGGGACAGGTGGGGATTACTCCAGAATTAACCCTGGGCCACAAGGCAGAGATTCGTGCGATGCTGAAGCGACACTCAGATGTGCTCTCAACAGAGCCTGGCCGGATCACTAAGGTTAAGCACCACATAATGACAGTGGTATAAGAGTGAATGCTAGGCCCTACCGAATCCCAGAAGCAAAGCGAAAAGAGGTGCGAAAAGAAGTAAGAAAAATGCTGGAACTGGGCATCATTGAGGAGTCCCACAGCCAATGGTCCAGCCCTGTTGTCTTAGTGCCTAAGCCTGACAACAGTCTCTGGTTGGTTGGTTGGTTGGTTGGTTGGTTTTTTTTTGCAATGATTTCCAGAAGTTGAATGAGGTGTCCAAGTTTGATGCATACCCCATGCCGCAAATAGATGAGCTTGTTGATCGGCTGGGAAAGGCTCATTTTTTGTCCACTCTCGACCTGACCAAGGGGTACTGGCAAATTCCTTTGGCCAGGCAAGCCAGAGAGAAAACAGCCTTTGCCACCCCCGAGGGCCTAGATCAGTACACTGTCCTCTCGTTTGGACTACCCAGGGCCCCTGCAACCTTCTAATGACTTATGGACAAACTGCTGCGCCCTCACCGTGCATATGCAGCTGCTTATCTCAATGTCGTCATCCAAACCCCGGTCTGGGACACACATTTGGAGAAGGTGGTGGCTGTACTGGACACCACGAGGGAAGCTGGCGTAACCACAAACACGGCAAAATGTGCAACGGGACTAGCAGAGGCCAAATACCTGCGGTACGTAGTAGGGAGGGGCTTAGTGAGGCCCCAATTGATAAAGTGGATGCAATACAGAACTGGCCCCGGCCTGTACAAAAGAAACAGGTCCAGGCTTTCTTGGGACTAGTGGGGTATTACCGGAGGTTTATCTCCAACTTTGCTTCCAGGGTGTGTCCCCTGACAAACTTAACAAAAGCCCGGGGCCCAGACATGGTGCAATGGAGCCCAGCTGCAAAAGATGCATTCAACGACTTAAAATCAGCCCTGTGCAGTGACCCAGGGCTCATAGCCCCAGATTTTGAGAGGGTGTTCCTAATAGTGACGCCTCTGAAGTTGGGTTGGGTGCAGTATGGTACCAAATGGCTGGGAGAGGTAGTACAGGATGCTCTTCTAAGTCAGAAGCTCCTTCCAAGGGAAAGAAACTATGCCATCATGGAGAAGGAGTGCCTTGCAGTGAAGTGGGCCATGGAGAGCCTACGATACTACCTGCTCGGACGACAATTCACCCTCGTCACAGACCACGTGCCCCTACAGTGAATGCACTGGAATAAAGACAGGAATGCAAGAGTAACGCGATGGTTCCTGTCCCTACAACCATTCCACTTCCAAGTGAGGCATAGGGCCGGAGCCAAGCATGGCAATGCCAACGGCCTATCAAGGGTGCACTGCCTGCCGTCCCAAGTAGCCCAACCCCATAGTGTTGAGCAGGGGAGAGGGATATGTGACAGAGCAGGTGAAAGGGCTTGGTGGAAGGGGAGAGAGGCAGCTTTTGCAGAGGGAACAGAAGCAATCCTGGCTAATTAGAGGAGCTGAGACAGGGCGGCTGCAAATCAATCCTGGCTAATTAGAGGAGATGAGACAGGGTGGCTGCAAATCAATTAAGGGCCAAGTGAAACTGATTGGGGCTACCACAAGGCCTCTTTAAAAACCCTCCTGGGGCCGGGGGAGAGAAGAGAAAGAGAGAGTTGAGAAGGAGTTTGGAGCATTGAAATGAAGTTTGGAGAGGGAAGGAAGAGTTTTGAGACAGAGAAAGACAACTGATAAGGAGACCGGAGGAGCCGAGCAGAACAGCATCGGCCCTGCTAAAGGCTTCAGGGAGACGACAGAGGGGCAAACACCAAACCAAGGCGAGTGAGTCTTATACCATGATTCCTAAACTGTGGGACATGGGGCTGACCAGGGGCCCAGGAGTGGGACTGACCCTGCCACGCTGCAGAGCACGGGGAAACAACTCACATGGGGTTGCGCCTGCCACCGTTAGCCACAGAGTTGCCCACGTGGATCTGGGCCCCTTTTAGTCTCTCCGCACAGCATTCTTCTTCCCTGTTCTTCACGATCACCAAGGAGACGGAACGCCGGCTGCCCAAGTCCACGCTCCACCACGGCTCTGTGTCGAACCTGGTGTGGCTGCAGGAGCTTTGATCATACGCCCCTTCACGGTTTCCATCCACGGCCCTTCCTGGCACAGCTTCTCCAGTAAAGTCCCTGATTGTGGACGACTGCATGGCCGGACGTCTGAGCGCCAAGTTCTGAGCTGGAATCAAAAGGTGAGAAGATGCAGGGGGGCCCCTCTCACACATGACAGAACCACTTCCCAGCAGTGACCACAAACCAGGAGCCGCGTGAGAGCCAGGCTCACAGAGGGGGCAGTTGGGGTCTTCGGACAGCAGGGTGGTGCTGGGGACTCAGCCCAGAGAGACTCTCTCTCAGCCACCACCTCCCACATTGGAGCAGAAGAGTCTGGGGTATAAACACAAAACACAACAGGTTTCCAGTCACATTCTGCCGGCTCCTCACCCCCTGGCGGTGGGGCACAGCCCTGAGATAGAACCTCGACCTCACACAGGGTCAGATACTCCTCCCTGTCTGGGATGACGATGGTGACATAATGACCCTCCAAGCCTCTGCAGCAGACAGTGTTGAGAGATCCAGGTCTGATGTTGGTGATGGTCCCGCAGCTAAAGAAAAGAGCAGAAGCCATGGAGGCAAAACAAGTTAGATGTACTCAAATGCACAGTGCCTGGTGAAATCCACCCCATAGTACCTAAGGAACTAGCTGAGGCAGTCTCAGAACTATTACTGATTTTATAGAGAACTCAAGAAGGATGGATGCAGTCCCAGAGTACCTGAGACGGGCAAACCTTGTACCTGTCATTGAAACAGGGAACAAAAACGGATGTGGCTAATTCTAGACCAATCCACACAACTTTGATACCTCAGAAGAGGCTAGGACAAATTATCGAACAGTGTGAAAATAGTGCGAGGATAATAGTGCTAGGTCACAGCTGATGGGGATTTGTGAAGCACAAAACATGCCGTGTCTGGTGAATGTTCTTCTTTCACAGACTAACTGGCCTAATGGATGGGGGGAAGCCAGAGACGTGAGAGGTTTTGATGTTAGGAAGATTTTTGACAGAATCCCACGACACTCGTCTCATAAGCAAATTAGGGAAAGAGCATCTAGATGAAATTACTATCCGGAGGATTCAAACCTCTTTGAAAAAACACACACAAGGAGTAGTTGACAATAGAACATAAGAACGGCCGTACTGGGTCAGACCAAAGGTCCATCTAGCCCAGTATCCTGTCTGCCGACAATGGCCAGCACCAGATGCCCCAGAGAGGGTGGACCGAAGACAATGATCAAGCGATTTGTCTCCTGCCATCCCTCTACAGCCTCTGACAAACAGAGACCAAGGACACCATTTTATCCCCTGGCTAATAGCCTTTTATGGACCTAACCTCCATGAAATTATCTAGCTTCTCTTTAAACTATTATAGTCCTAGCCTTCACAGCCTCCTCTGGCAAGGAGTTCCACAGGTTGACTACACGCTGTGTGAAGAAGAACTTCCTTTTATTAGTTTTAAACCTGCTACCCATTAATTTAATTTGGTGTCCTCAAGTTCTTCTATTTAGGGAACTAATAAATAACTTTTCTTTATTGGCCCTCTCCACACCACTCATGATTTTATATACCTCTATCATATCCCCCCTCAGTCTCCTCTTTTCTAAACTGAAAAGTCCCAGTCGCTTTAACCTCTCCTCATATGGGACCCGTTCCAAACCCCTAATCATTTTAGTTGCCCTTTTCTGAACCCTTTCCAAGGCCAAAATATCTTTTTTGAGGTGCAGAGACCACATCTGTACACAGTATTCAAGATGTGGGCATACCATAGTTTTATACAGGGGCAGTAAGATATTCTGGGTCTTATTTTCTCTCCCTTTTTTAATAATAGTTGATGGACAAATTGAGGGCATGTGTCTCGAAGGGCTTCGGAGGGGAGTGTCCTGCATTGGTGATTGTTCTATATTTTCGCTAATGACTTGGACATAGGAACACAGAAGATAGTTATAAAAGCTGCAGTGAAAACTGCTCTGGGAGCTGAAAGAACACGGGGGGAAAGGAGGAGAGTTCAAAATGATGCTGACAGTGGAGAATTGACCTGAAATCCTGTAGGGGTTAATCATGGAAGAACTTTGTACATGCCGAGCATAGGGGTAGTAAGGCACGTATTCCTCCCTTCCCCTATATCTGATGAGCCAGAAGCAAGCCTCCAGGAACATACACTATTTAAGATAAGCCCCCCTTGTGGGCAGGCTGGGGCGAATGTCACTCAGGGATGTCGTCAGGGCAGGGTTGTGTGTAAGACGTGGGCAGCAACTTACCCACTTTACTTGGCCCAGGGGAGGACTCAGCCTGAGCACCGTGTCCTGCTTCCCACCCAGCACTTTAAATGTGGGGAAATGGGAGCGACTCTAACGGGCAGCTGCCGAAACGACAAGCTGGCCTCAAGGACCAGGCTGTGCCAAGGCTGTCCCCCACTCTTGCACTCCGAATTCAGGCAGTGGGGGTCCGCAAGAGAGCTTTAAAACCTCGCCTCTACTGACACTGGTTACAAAACTTCCCCCAGAATCCTAATACATAGATTTGGGGGAATTTGCTGCCATCATCAAGTGCTTTTTGATCTCTAAAAAAACAGGGGCAAACACTTGAAACCATCCACAGGGGCACCCCAAGCTTGTTCACCCCAAAAGAGCTTGAAAAAGGAAAGAGAAAAACAAGCTGCAGTCTCTAGTGCTTCCCCTCCCCATTTACCATCTAAGCTTTGTGCCGAGACTTTTATCTGCTGTTTTAATTTGTTTCCCTTGGTTGCTCTGTACATCTAGCAACCCAGTCTGCTTTCTCAAGTTAATCTTTCGTTTTGTAATAAAAATCCCTTCTTTTAAGGTGAGGATTTGATTCTTGTTACCTGGCAGGTCTGTCTGTGTCAAAAGATACCATTGAGACTTGGTTGCTACATGTTACAGAGCAACCAAGGAAAACAAACTTAGAAAACAGAGAAAAGTCTCAGCACAAAGCTTAGATGATAGTAAATAGGGAGGGGAGGCATAGATTCACACAGAGTAGTTCAAACCAAACCACAAAAAATATATACACGAAAACTTTTTAAAAAGACAATCTTTCTAAAAGCACACCAAAAGAGTAAAACTAAAGTTTTCAGCTACCCATTTAGGAGAAAGATTGGATGGCTAAGTACGATTCAAGGTAGCTGCTAACTGTTACCCATCCAATCTTTCTCCTAAATGGGTAGCTGAAAACTTTAGTTTTACTCTTCTGGTGCACTTTTAGAAAGAATGTCTTTTTTAAAAGTTTATTTTTATGTGTGTGTGTGTGTGTGTGTGTGTGTGTGTGTGTGTGTGTGTGTGTGTGTGTCTTTGGTCTGAAATGTAGTGTGTTTCCATTAAAAAATGAGAGAAAAACGCTGGCTGGATTTGATCCGACAGCATTTTAAAAAATTGTTCAAAAACAGCACTTGACTTCTCAGGGCAGTCTTGGGGCTGCTCTTCCCCTCCCTGGCTCTTGGGTTACTGTTATGCTCATTCTGGGCTGCTGTCTGCCCAGCTCTGGAGCTACTGCTACCTGAGCTCTAGAGCTGCTGTCACCCAAGTCTGGGCTGTGCCCCAGCTCTGAAGCTATTGTCACAATGGCTCTGCAGCTGCCCAACCCGTTCTGGGGCTCTTTTCCCTCTCTCCCCAGAGCTGCTGTTCCCCCAGCTTCACTCTCCTACACAAAGAAAGCAGGCAGGGAACCTACATTCAATTCAGATTTCAACCCTCTATCTTGATTGGTTCTCCTGGCCCCTTGACCAACACCTTTGCTAGGTATCTGAGTTAACCCCTTAGTCACCAGGTGCTGGTCAGCACTCCTCCTATTCATGACAATCTTAAAGACCTTAGGCGGGTGTAGTCTGGAGAAGAGAAGGCAGATGGGGGCATGGTTTCAGTCTTCACACAAGTCACAGGGTGGGTCACTGGGCAGCTGGCCTCTGCGGAGGTCGAGCACCTAGTTTCCCCCACTCTCTTCCCCGCAACAACCTCCGCTATGGAGATGGAGCCAACCCAGATCCACTGGGCATCATTAATTCCCTAAATGGCTGGGGGCTGCCAATTAGCTATGTGGCTCCTGGCACTAGGGCAGGGCTGTGGGGCTCAGTCGGACGCACAGATCACAGAGGAAGCTCCTAGCACTGCAGGGCTCAGGGCAGCCGCTCAGGGAGTGCCCCTCAAAAGGCAATCTAGGAGAGGGGTCCGAGAGGGAAGAGGCTCCAAAGGGGGAGCTACGAGTCCCAAGCCCCTGTGAGGGAGCTGCTCCCAGCAGAAATCCCTCCCCAGACAGCGGCAGGTGCTCCCGATCACACAGTAATGCCATGCGGCTCTGGAGAGCAGCTGCCGTGATTTGCGCCCTGGTTTAGAGTGACTTGGGGGGGAGGGAGGGATGGTCCCGGGGGGTGGCTTCCTGCCCTGCTTTTCTGTGTATCTGCATGGGGAGAATGGACACTGTAAGAGATGCTGCAAGTCCAGCAGTCCCCCCCTACAGCCCCATTCAGACAGGAACTACCCGGGCTCACATTGCTATCAGCAAGGGCTGTTCCCCTAACACTAATTGCTGGGGGACATGGTGGATTCTCCTTCCCCTGGAGCCCTTCGGTCAAGGCCGGACACCTGTCGAACAGACACGCTGGAGCTCACAGAGATTGCGGGCTCAGCACAGAATCACTGTGTGAGGGTCCCTGGCCCGTGTCACACGGCAGCTCACATCAGGGGCTGGGGAAGGTCCCTCCAGGCCTCAGGAGTCTCTGGAGCCAGGAACATCAGTTCCCGGGGACCCGGGTGCGAGGATTCAGGAGAACGGCGGTGAGGGCAGAGACAGAACACACAGGGGCTGGAGAGCGACGGCTCCACCCTGCACGGCCCAGCAGGGGGCGCTGTGCTCAGTGCCATGCAATTCCCTTCCCGCCCAGAGCTCAGATCACCACTGCCGGGGCGCAGCTAGGAGGGGAAATCTGGGCGGGGCCTGACCTTCAGGTGGGGGGGCCATGCTGGGAGGCGCGGGAAGGGGACAGGAGGGAGGAGGGCGGCTCCCTCCCCACTTCCACCTGCCCCTTGCTGCTCAGCAGGCACAGGAGGAGTGAAAATACAGTGAGTGCTCAGCACCCCCAGACGCCTCCCCGACCATCTGCATCCCTCCCACTCATTGCTCCCCCGCCCTCTGCTCTCAGCTCTTCTGCGGCATGCAGAGGGTGCTGGAGGGGAGGGGATGGCTCATGGGGTGAATATCATAATGTGGGGGGGAGGGCTGAATCTACCCACATCACTTGGTGTTGCCTTGCCTACACTGTGCACCCAGAAGGGCCTGAGCTCCCAATCCCTTCCTGCTCTACGTGGCCTAGGCTGCAGCTGATGCCACCAGATGACCTGCCACATGGGACTTGGGCAGGCAGGTGCCTGCCCAGGAATCAGGATTGGAGGTGCTGAGGCCATGGGAGCTGGCTGATGAGGTGGGATGTTCTGAGCTGTGGCAGGGGAGGGGACGAAAGAGGAGGGGTGAGTCCTCAGGCAGAGGGGGAGGAGCCTGGGGCTAACCTCCCCCAATAGCCAGTTCACCTGCTGCCCCTGAGGAGGAGCAGGAGCACAGAGTCGATGGAGGGAGGAGGGGGGGTACCAGTCCAGGGAAAGGGGAGAAAGGGGGCAGGAATGGAATGTTACAGGCAGGGGCGGAGTCAAAGAGGGGATGAGCCGTAGATTGGAAGGGGCATCATGCACCCCTGGCAACTCAGAAACATGGTGCCCCCCCCACTTGCACGACAGTTCCAATTTGGGGTTTGCCTGGAAGCCAAGCGGAAGCCAACCCACCCAGGCTCACCCATAGCTATGTGCCTGCACCCTAGCAAAGCACCCACAGCCTCAGGCAGCTCATCTCACTGCCAACAATGGGGAAGCAACTCACAGGGGGTTGTCCTTGCCATGGTTGGCCAGGGAGTCTCCCACGTGGATCTGGGCCCCCTTCAGCCTCTCCCAACAGCACTCGTCTTCCCTGTTCTTCACGATCACCATGGAGACGGAATGCCGGCCGCCCAAGTCCACTTTCCACCACGGCTCATTTTCGAGCTTGGTGAGGCTGCAGGAGCCTTGTTTATAATTCCCATCACGGTTTCCGTCCACGGCCCTTCCAGGCTCGGCTTTTCCAGTGTCATCCTTGTGCGTGGACGACTGAGTGGCCGGACGTCCCAGCGCCAAGTTCTGAGCTGGAATCAGAGAGTGAGAGGAGGGGAGGTGGGACGTGCCCATTGGCGGGACACAGTATGGGGGAGAGAACGGGATGAGCTCCAGAAGCCCTTTCTCCCGCAACAGAGCCAGAGGTGCTTCCTGGCAGTGACACGCAAACCGGGCACCATGTGAGAGCCAGGTTCACAGTGGGAGCTGGGACCCGGGGAATAGGAGTGAGGGGAGCAGGATGGTGCCGACAGCGAGTTGGTGCCTGGGTCTCAGCCCAGAGAAAACCTCTCTCAGCGCATTATGACCCATACCCCGCTGGCGCTGCTCCCCAAGGCAGGGATGGGGCTGTTCTGCCAGCTGCAGCTCACGCCCAGGGGAGCGGTGGGAAGGGAAGAGTCTCCCAGGGTTTCTGCTGCCTCACTAGGCAGAGGCTGGCGCAGAAGGGACTGGGGTATAACTTGAAAGGGAACAAGTTTCTATTCATATTGTGCCAGCTTCTTACCCCATGGGGGCTGGGAGCAGCCCTGAGACAGAACCTCGACCTCACACAGGGTCAGATACTCCGACCTGCCCGGGATGACGATGGTGACGTAGCGGCCCTCCAGCCCGTCGCAGCAGATGGTGCTGAGGGATCCGGGTCTGGTGTCGTTAATGGTCCCGCAGCTAAAGGAAAGAGAAGAAGCCAAGGAGACAAAACAAGGTAGATGTGTTCACACCCACAGCGCCTGGTGAGATTCACCCGACCGTACCTAAGGAACGGCTGAATCAAGCTCATAACTATTCATGTTTTTATAGAGAACTCATAAAGGTCTGGTGAGGTCTGAGAAGACTAGAGAAGGGCAATCATTGCACCCGTCTTCGAAAACGCGGAACAAAAAGGACATGGCAAATTCTAGACCAATCAGCCCAACTTCGATGTTTCAGAAGACACTGGAACAAAATATTGAACAGTTTGAAAGCACCTGGAGGATAATGTGATATTTCATAGCTAATGTAGATTTGTGAGGAACAAATCATGCAATACTTCTAGAATTACTTAGATGGGTGCACAACTGTTTTAAAAGAATGGGATGTAGGGAGTAGTTATCAACCAGCATTCAGTAACTAATGGGTTACACCCAGAACAGTGGTATCCAGGAAGTATTGGCAGGGAACCAGGACAGCCAATGGAAAGAAAGTGTGAGATCTGAATTGAAAGCAGGCGTGTGTCTGCTGCAGTTCTTTATAGTGGTTTTAAAGAGAAAAAGCTGAGTAAAGATGAAGTAAACCTTTGGAGATATGGAATGTCCAGTAATAGTCCTGTCTACAAAGGATGGAACCTGAGAACAAGAATCACAGAATCATAGCACACTAGAACTGGAAGAGCCCACGAGAAGTCACCAAGTCCAGTCCCCTACATTTATGGCAGGACAAATCACCATCTACATCCGTGTTTCTCAAACTGTGGGTTCCGACGCCCCGGGGGGTTGCGTGCAACTTAGAGGGGGAGTCGCAGTATCACAAAGTTTGAGAATCCCTGATCTACATCATCCCTGATAGATGTCTCTCAAACCTGTTCTGAAATATCTCCAGGGATGGAGATTCCCCAATCCCCCCTAAGCAACTTATTCCAGTGTTTCACCACCCTGACAGGTAGGAAGTTTTTCCTAATATCTAACCTAAGCCTCCCCTGCTTCAATTTAAGCCCATTGTTTCTTTTACTATTATCAGAAGCTACAGAGAACAATTTTTCTCCCTCCTTCTTGGGACACCCTTTTAGATACTTGAAAACCGCTCTCATGTCCCCTCTCAGTCTTCTCCTTCCAAACTAAACAAGCCCAATTCTTTCAGCCTTCCTTCATAGGTCAAGTTCTCTAGACCTTTAATCATTCTTGTTGCTCTTCTCTGGACCTTCTCCAATTTCTCCACATCTTTCTTGAAATGTGGTGCCCAGAACTGGACATAAGACTCCAACTGAGGCCTAATCAGCGCAGAGTAGAGCGGAAGAATGACTTCTTGGGTTTTGCTTACAACACACCTGTTAATGCATCCCAAAATCAGGTTTGCTTTTTTTTATAAAAGTGTCATACCCCTGCCAGCTTGATATAATCTAAAAACGTAATAAGCATACTCTCTATGTCAATATCTATATCGTTGATGAAGATATTGAATAGAACCAGTCCCAAAACAGACGCCTCTGGAACCCCACTTGTTATGCCCTTCCAGCATGAATGTGAACCATTAATAACTATTCTTTGAGAACAGTTATACTGCCTGTTATTCACCCACCTTATAGTAGCCCCATCTAAGTTGTATTTGCCTAGTTTATTGATAAGAAGGTTATGTGAGACCATATCAAATGCCTTACTAAAGTCTAGGTATACCATGTCCATCGCTTTTCCCTTATCTACAAGACTTGTTATCCTATTAAAGAAAGCTACCAGATTGGTTTGACGTGATTTGTTCTTTATAAATCCATGTTGGCTGTTACATATTACCTTATTTTCTTCTAGATATTTGCAGATGAATTCCTTAATTACTTTCTCCATTATCATCAACTGACTGGTCTGTAGTTTCCTGGGTTGTTCTTATTTCCCACTTTACAGACAGGCACTAGATTTGACCTTTCCCTGTCTTCTGGAACCTCTCCCAACTTCCATGATTTTTTAAAGATGATAGCTAGAGGCTCAGATACCTCCTCTATCAGCTCCTTGAGTATTCTAGGATACATTTCATCAGGTCCTGGTGACATGCAGACATCTGACTTTTCTAAGTGACTTTTACCTTGTTTATTTTATTTTATTTTATCTTCTAAACCGTTCCCCTTCCCACTAGCATTCACCATGTTAGGCAATCCTTCATCATCAGACTTCTTGGTAAAGACTGAAACA